>NW_007247428.1:0-23304 GCF_000164805.1 Carlito syrichta
TTGAGATTTTAGCATCTATGTTTATCAAAGATATTGGCCTGTAGTTCTCTTTCTTTGCTGGATCTTTACCTGGCTTGGGTATAAATGTGATGTTGGCTTCGTAAAATGATTTGGAGAGTGTTCCATCTTTTTCAATCACCTGGAATACCTTCAGTAGGATTGGTATCACCTCCTCCTTAAATGTCTTGTAGAATTCTGCTGGAAAGCCATCTGTCCATGGGTTTTTTTTGTAGGAAGTTTTCTTATTACGTAGTCGATTTCCTTGATTGTTATTGGTTTATTTAGGGTCTCAATTTCTTCTTGTTCCAACTTACGTAGGTTGTGTGATGTCAGAAAGTCCTCCATTTCCTTAATGTTTTCAAGTTTGTTTCCATACAAGTGTACGTAGTAGTCTCTAATGATCTTTTGTATTTCTTCAGGGTCAGATGTGACTTCATCTTTTGTGTTTCTGATTGTGCTTATTTGGTTTTTTTCCCGTTTTTTCTTGGTCAGTCTAGCTAGGGGGCCATCGATCTTGTTTATTCTTTCGAAGAACCAGCTTTTTGTTTCATTGATTTTTTCTATTATCTTTTTGTCTTCTATGTCCTGGATTTGGGCTTTTATTTTTGGTGATCTGAATTCTTCTGCTGAAATTAGGGTTTTTGTGGTCTTGTTTTTCCCGCTTCTTTAGGTGGCTTGTTAAGGTTGTCAATTTCTGTTCCTTCCATTTTCCTCATGTGTGTTTGTAGGGATATAAATTCCCCTCTTATTACAGCTTTTAAGGCATCCCAGAGATTTTGGTAAGATGTTTCTTCATTTTCATTTGTTTCCAGGTATCTTTTGATCTCTGTTTTGATGTCATCATTGATCCAGGAGTTATTTAGCATCATGCTGTTTAGTGTCCATGTCTTTGTGGGTTTTGGGGGGACCTTGTTGGTGTCAATGTTTATTTTTATTCCACTGTGGTCCAAGAAGGTGCATGGTAGAATTTCAGTCCTTTTAAATTTGCTTATACTTGATTTGTGTCCAATTATGTGGTTGATCTTAGAATATGTTCCATGCGGTGATGAGTAGAATGTGTATTCTGTGGTCTTTGGATGGAGTGTTCTGTAGGTATCAATTAAGTCCATTTGGTCCAGAGTCTCATTGAGGTTCCGGATCTCCTTGCTGATTTTTTGTCCTGATGATGTGTCTAGGGTTGTGAGCGGTGTATTAAAGTCCCCAGTTATTATGGTGTTAGAGTCAGTGTTTTTCTTTAGTTTTCCTAGAAGTTGCTTTGTGAATGTTGGCGTACGTATGTTGGGTGCATATATGTTTAGGATAGATATTTCTTGTTGATGGAGTGAATCTTTTATCATTATGTAGTGGCCCTCTGTATCTTTTTTAATTTTTGATAGCTTAAATGGTATTTTGTCTGAAATTAGGATCGCGACTCCTCCTTTCTTTTGTGTTCCATTCGCCTGAAAATTTGTTTCCCATCCTCTTACTTTGAGTCTGTGTATGTCCTTTCTAGTGAGATGGGTCTCTTGAAGGCAGTATATTGTTGCCTGGTGATATTTTATCCATTTTGTCATTCTATGTCTTTTCAGTGGTGCGTTTAGTCCATTCACATTCAGACTAATTATTGATATGTGAGAGTTCGTCCCTATCATGGAGTTCTTATTGAGTTGTTGTTCTTCCACTTGGTTTTTTCTTTTTTCTTTTTTTTTTTTTTTTTGGTCTTTCTTTTGGTTTTGGGGTTGGTTCGTGTATATTTTATTCTTTTCCCTGTACTCTTGTGAAGAACGTTGTTCTTTTTTCCTTTTCTTCTGTGTTTAGTACTTTCTTAAGTGTTTCATGTAGAGATGGTTTTGTGGCTGCATAAGTTCTAGGGATTGGATATCTGGGAAAGATTTTAATTCTCCCTCACTGATGAAGCTTAGCTTGGCCGGGTAGGTTATTCTTGGTTGAAATTGTTTATCTTTTAGGACTTTGAAGATAGGGCTCCAAGCTCTCCTAGCATGCAGGGTTTCTGCAGATAAATCTGCTGCTATTCTGATTGGTCTTCCATGGTAGGTGATCTGGCCTTTTTCTCTTGCTGCCTTTAGGATTTTTTCTTTTGTGCCTACTTTATTTAGGTGAATTATTATGTGTCTAGGATTTGGTCTCCTCATTTGTTGTCTTGCGGTGGTTCTCTGAATCTCTTGTGTTTGAATTTTTGCATCACTGATTAGATAAGGGAAGTTTTCTTGAATGATCTCATGGAAAGTTTGTTCCAATGTGGTCTCTGTTTCTCTTTCTGCCTCAGGGAGTCCAATTATTCTTAGGTTAGGCCTCTTGAGGTAGTCACTCATCTCTTGAAGGTTTTGTTCTGTCTTTTTGAGCTTATTTTCTGTGTTTTTAAGAGTTTGGGTTATTTCTATATTTTGGTCCTCAAGCTCTGAGATTCTTTCTTCTGCTTGGGTAATTCTGCTTTCCATGCTTATCAATTTGTTATTTATTTCATTCACAGTATTCTTTATTACTGTTATCTCAGATATCAGCTCCTTTCTAGTTTCTTCTTGTGTCTCCTCAATTCTTTTTAATCTCTCCATTATTGTTTTGATATCTACATTTGCACTTTGAGACCCTTCATTCTGGGGGCTTTTCATTGTTTGCATTCCAAAGTCAGTTTTCTCAGTGTCTGCTCTCCCAGGCATCTGGGAGAGACCCATACTCTTCTTTTGGTTTTTCTTCATTTCTGTAGATTTTTCTCCCTCTCCCCCTTTCCCTCTCTCTCTTCAATTCTGTTTTTGAGGGAAGGTGGGGTTGCTTTTATTTCTCTTCTGCAATGACCTGTTCTTCCTTATGAGGGTCTTCTGGCTTTGTTCACTTTTCCCTCTGCTTTACAGTCTGTCTATTCAGCAGTATGCAGTCTTGGTCCCAGTTCACCTATGCTGTCGCCATCTTGCCCCGTCTCGGTATGTAACTTATATATAACTTATATAACTGAGGGTTCTTCAGAGAAATATAACCCAGAGGATATGTGTGTGTGTGTGTGCGTGCGTGTGTGTGTACACTCTCCTATGCATATACTTTCTCTCTTACTCTTTTAGAGACAAAAAGACAGACAGAGATTTATTTTAGATGATTGACCCAATGAGATTGAGGTGCTGGCAAGGTTGAATTTGCAGGGCAGCAGGCAAGCTGAAAATTCCAGCAAGAGTTGGTATTGCAGCTTGAGTCTTTACTCTTAAGTCCTTCAACTGACTGGATGAGGCCCACCCATATTATACAGAGTAATCTGCTTTACTCGAAGTTTTCTGAGTTAAATGTTAATCATATTTACAAAATGCCTTCACAGCAACTTCTAGGTGGGTGCTTGACCAACCATCTGGGTACCATAGCCTAGCCAAGGTGACTCATAAAATTTACCATCACAAGGCAAGATGCACCACACACAACAGCGTGAGGTAGGTGTCCTGAAAGCAATTCCTTTGTGTACCTTTTTGGGAAGAGGCACTGCCATCTAACACACATCATGTCTTTCCCATCTGGTCCCCTCCACACACAGAAATGCCAGGTCTTTTTCCACCTTGCCTTTGGGAGAAAGTGCTAAGTAGGGGATTTTTCTTCAGTGCTCAGCTCTGTCCCAGTCTTTATCCTCAGTGTCTGGCTAACTGTGGAACTGTCTGACCCACTCTCATAGGACCCACCTCCTTCTCTTCCCACACACCCACTTCCTCCCTCCTGCCTCCCTCCCCGCCATCAGATAACATGCCCACCCACCCCCACACACACCGTTTCACCAGAGTTCATATTCTTTCTGTTATTATGGGTGCACCCTGTGAGCGTAAAATTACCTATCTATACCATTGACCATTTTCCAGCACCTCAACTTCTAGAGACTTTGTAGATATTTCTTAGGCCTCTGGCCTTCCCTGAATTACGGGTTTCCAAGGTCCACATTTGAGGTGGTGGTGTTCTTCCCTGCTCTTTGGGCCCTGAACCAGCTCATTTTAATTGAGCTTCTCATTCAGCCAGTGAGTGACTGCAGAGTGTTGGCCCTCTCCCTTTCTTGGGTTTTCTTGAAGCGACGGACATTTGTGGAGCTATTCCTTCTTTGAAACTCCCTTGAGGGGGGTCTTTTAACTTCATCGCTCTTCTGGGCACCTGGAAGGACAACAGATCAAAGAAGGGCATTAATTTGGGGGAAGAGAATGGAGAAGGGGAGGGAATAGGGGATTTATAAGAAGAGGTGCTGGCTGATGGGAATTTGTTCCAGGTGAGGATAGGGGAGGAGTTAAAGATAAGACAAAGAGGAGCTTGAGTGGGTTGCTCACCTTGAAAGTGCCTCTGGATCTGGGTGGAGAGGGAGCCTTCTGCTTCTTCCCTTTTTGGTGCTCAGGGTTGGTTATTCACTGTCTGCGCTGGAATCCTGTGGTTTCCTGACCATCTTCACTGTAGCAGTACCTCCTAATAGTCTACCACAGGCATTTTTGCCACCCTGCATATACCACTCCTCAAATAGTGCCAGTCCATGCCCCTGAGCTTTGTTTGGTTAGTGAGCCATGTTCCTAGACAATAATAGCAATGGGGGAGGGGCTTAGACATCACAAAGAAACTAGTGGACACGGTGGGGGTGCAGGAGATGCTAGCGAGCAGCGATGCTGTTTAGATGTTGCAATGTATCATGACATGACCACCATGAGGAAGGG
The DNA here is from genome assembly GCF_000164805.1 of Carlito syrichta. Lineage (NCBI taxonomy): Eukaryota > Metazoa > Chordata > Mammalia > Primates > Tarsiidae > Carlito > Carlito syrichta. The sequence continues at coordinate 4,656 of NW_007247428.1, forward strand.
GAATTTTGGATTGCCCAAACATTCTTGTTGGCAGAAGAGGGAGTTTTTGTAGCACCCCTAAAGAGCCTTCCCAAACTTACTAGCATTGCTCCTTTTTCCTATGTTCAATTTTGGTGGGTTGCATGGCAGGGAGAGGGTATTTCCTCCAAGCCTTTCTGCCAAATCATCCCTTATCAGTGGTTAATTCTGTTTACTTTTGCCATCCACCATTATCTGGTTTTTGTATACCTTACCAGGAATCCCTCTAAGTTAATATGGCTGCATTTAGATCTATGTGGAGATGTCAATCGTCCTACTTCCCTCCTAAATTTCTCTCTCATGTCCCTTGATGACCACTAACTTGGCTACTACCAGATAATTTTTCCTTCCACCTCCATTTCCCAGTGCCCACAGAGACCTCTTCAGATTTCTATTTTCCAGTCTGAAATCACTGCTTTCAGTCTGTTAAACATCAGTGAATAGATTTGTTTTACTAGGTATCTTATTAGTCTTATTTCAACTGTGGAATATGCTTATCTCAATAAGTATAGTACCCAGGCTTTGAGTTTAACAGTGTAGGATAAAAGAGACAGACTTTCACTTGCCAGAAGTTATGTAGGATGCTTCAATGTAGTAAACTACAACCCAAGACTGATGAGTTCATGGAGCAGGGCAAGATTGGGTAGAATTTTTCAACATTGTACTTGAGATTCTGTCCAATGTAACACGTTTTTAAAAAGGCCTCCAGGTTGGAAAGGGAAAAGTAAAATTGTCTTCAGTTTCAAAAAATCAGAGTGTATGCAGACAATTCTATCAATCTAAAAGCATGCTCCTAGAAATAATAAGATTTTAAGAATGTCGCTGGATATAAGGTCACTATACTTGTATTTTTACACTAGCAATAAACTATTGGCAATTGAGACAAAAACAGTATAGTTTAAAATAGCATTAGAAAATATAAATTAAAAGGGATAAATCTGACAAAAGATGAAGATCTGTCCATTGAAAATTATAAAACATTACAGAGATAAATTAATGAAGAGCTAAAAGAATTAAGATATAAACTTCATTCATGACTCAAAAGACTGACTGTTAAGATGTCAATTCCCTTCAAATTTGTTGATAGATTCCATGAAATCTAAATCAAAAATTTTGAATTTTTATAAGTAAATTGGGAGGCTGATTCTAACATTCACACAGAATGCAAAGGACCTAAAATAGTCAAAGAGAACTTTGAAAAATAGTGGGGTTACCCTACTTCATTTTAAGTCTTATAAACTAATAATAATCAGAACAGTGTAAAATTGTCATAATTACAGAAATACATCATTGAAACAGTATGAAGTTCAGGAATGCATACACATATATATACATATACGGACAACTAACTTTTGATAAAATTGCAAGTAAAAATTAGAGGAGAGAAAAGATAAAAGATATTGTCTTCAACAATTAGATCTAGAAATATTAGATACCCATATAAAAACTGATTTAAAAAATTCACACTCTGTCTACCAATCTACCTATCTACCTATCAATCTAGAGAGGGAGAGAGAGATAAAGAAAAATAAATATATTATAAGAAATTGGATCACATGATTATGGGGTCTGGTACATCTGAAATCTGTAGAGTAGGCCAGCAAGCATTTATATGTCACAGTCTCATGTCAGAATTCCTTCTCCAGGAAACTGAAATATTTTCCCTCAAGATCTTCAACTGATTGTATGAGGTCCACTCACATGATCGAGGTTACTCTGTTTTACTTAAAGTCAACTGATTGTGTTGATCATATCTAAAAATTATGTTCACAGCAACACCTCGACTGGTGTTTGATCACACAACTGAGTACTATAGTCTAGCCAGGTTGACATATAAAACTAAGCATCACACATACTTTGCGCCATATAAAAATGTAACTCAAAATTAATCATAGAGCTACGAGTCAAAATTATTTTTTTAAGAAGAAGAAGAAGAAAAATTGTGTTACCTAAGGTTATGTCTTAGTCAGCTTGGGCTGTCATAATAAAACACAATAAACTTGATGCCTGAAACAACATTAATGCATGAAGTGCCAGATCAAGGACTGGAAGGGTTGGTTTCTGGTGGTGGCCCTATTCTTGGCTTGTAGACGGCCCTTACTCATTATGCCCCTTTTTGGCCTTTCCTATGTACATGTACATGAGGAGAGAGAAGGAAGAAAGAGAGAGAGAGAGAGAGAGAGAGAGCATGCAAGAGCACAAGAACACTCTCATGTCCCTTCTTATAAGGACATGAATCCTATGGTATCAAGGCCCTAATCGTATGACCTTGTTTAACCTTAATTACTTCCTTAGAGGACCCATCTACAAATATACATATATAGCCACACCGGGGGTTAGGGCTTCAAAATATGAATTTTGTAGAGGACATAAGCATTGCCAAATAGTAGGCATATAGATTAATAAAACAGAATAGAGTCCAGAAATAGACCTGCACACATACAGTCAGTTAATTAATAGCAAAGAAACAAGGGCAATAACGGCAAAAGTACAGTCCTTCCAACAAATGATGCCTGAATAATTGGACCTCCATATGCGAATAATAATAGCCTAGACAGATCCTTATATATTTCACAAAAATTAACTCAAAATATGTCATAGACTTAATGTAAAGTGCAAAAATATAAAACTTCTACAAGAAAACATAAGAAAAAATTGACATAACTTTGCATTGTTGATGAGTCTTTAAACAACACCAAAAGTATGATCCATGAAGGAAAAATTTTCCAAGTTGGACTTTATTATAATAATAATCTTGTGTTCTTCAAAAGACCCTTTTAGGGGAATGAAAACAAAAGCCATAGAGTAACGAAAAACACCTGCAGTACTCATATGTGATAAAGGACTTGTCTTTAAATTATACATGAATTTTTAAAACTCAGCAATAGAAAATAACTTAACCAAAGAATAGGTGAATGATATGAACAGACATTTTACCAAAGAAGAAATACAACTGACAAATAGGCATATTAAAATGCTGAACATCCTTTGTCATTAGAGATTTGCATGTTAAATAAAATACCATATCTATTAGAATGCTTATAATTTTTAAAAAGTACTCGCAAGACCAATAGCTAGTGAAAATGTGGAGCAACAGAATTTCATTTATTGCTGGCATAAATGAAAATGCTGCAATCATTTTGGAAGACGGATTTTCATTACTTAAAAAAAGGAATATAATCTTACTATATCTAGCAATCATATTCCTAGGTATTTACCCAACTATTTCGAAAAAAAATCATGTCTACATAGAAACTTTCATGTGAATGTATATAACAGCTTATTTTATAATCACCAAAAATATTAGAGGCAATCAAGAGGTATTTAACTAGGTGAATGGATAAACTATGGCACAACTCTATGATGACATACTATTTATCAATAAAAAGGAATAAGTTACAAGTCACACAAAGACATAGATGAGTCTTACATGCATATTGCAAAGTGAAAGAAGCCACTCCGAAAAGGTAATATAGTATGAGATTCCGTTCATATGACCTTAATTAGAGAGATGAAAAACCTATTAGTTGTAGCCAAGGGAGTTATAAGACAAGCACAGGGAATTTATTAGGCAGTGAAATGACTATAGGTGGTACTATAATGGTGGACATATTGCTGCTTTGGTCTGAATGTTTGTGTTTCCACAAAATTCATATACTGAAAGCCTAATTCCAAGATGAGGGTATTGGGAAGTGGGGAATTTGAAAGGTGATTAGATAATGGAAGCAGAACTCTCATGATTGAATTAATGCCTTTATAAAATAGACCCCACAGAGATCTTTTGCTTCTTATTCCTTGTGAGGACAGCTGTTTACATTCCAAAAATCAGGTTCACACCGGTTAGAAAATGTGCCAGCACTTTGATCTTGGATTTTCCAGTCCAGAACCGTAAGAACTAAAATTCTGCCATTTATAACCAATCCAGTCTATGACATTTTTCTTATAGCAACCCAAATGGATAAGACAAAGGCACTATGCATTTGTCAAAGCCCACAGAACTTTACAGCATAGAACTTTAATATATGCAAATAAAAAAATAATTTAGGAGATTGGAGAACCTCAGGAAAAACTGCAGACTGTTTTATGCACACACACACACACACACACACACACACACACGCACACACACACACACCTAACTGTATTATAAATGTTGAAACAACCTTGTTGAAACAAGGGGAAAAGTTACTGTCCCAAGCGATGTTGGAAATAAGTGGAGTCTGTAACACCAAAGTACAAAGGAACTACACATAAGAACTATACTCTAATTGAAAAAGTTATTTCCCATGGAGGTACACGGGTATGGGTAAACAAATCTGAATCTGCTATTTGTGCATACTGAAATTGAACCATTAACTAATTAAATGGAAGGTAGATGGTGGGAGCCAGGTTTCTCACTGATGGAGTAGGAGGTTATAGATAAACAAGGAGAGGGGGTTAGAATGATTATTGTGGTCATGGATTGGAGTTGGAGACATCAAGATAAAGTCACGTTCAATTTAATATAGAAACAGGTGTTTACGCATATAAACGTAATAGATTTATTTATTTATTTGTTTGTTTGTTTGTTTATTTATTGAGTTGGAGTTTCACTCCGTCGCCCAGACTGGAGTGCAGTGGCCGCTCCCGGCCACCGCAGCCTCGACCTGCTGGGCTCCAGCAATCCTTCCGCCTCAGCCTTCCGAGTAGCCGGAATTACAGGCGCCTGCTACCACGCCCAGCTGATTTTTTTGATTTATTGTAGAGATGAGGTCTCGCTGCCCAGGCAGGTCCCGAACCCGCGGACTCAGGCAATCCACTCACCTCAGCCTCCCAAAGGCGCAGGATTACAGGCTGAGCCACCGAGCCCAGCTACATGTAATAGATTTATGTTTCATTGCTCTGTTAGCAGAGAAAGCCTATAACTAACAACTAATCAACAATGGGCACACCTAGCACCTAGATATAGATTTCTAAAACCGATTCCAAATGAAAGAACCAGACTTCTTTGGAGAAATGGCTTCTTTCAGGACTGAAACGGAGCATTTAAAAGGTGAACTTGGAGCATCTCATAGCCCTAGTAATTAAGATCTGAAGAATATGTTAAAGGACACCCCAGTGTTGCATCCAGCAGAATCTAGACTATGAGAAACTGAAAAGTATACAAGACCTGTTTGTTTTTTTTCCTCAACATCAACAGCAACAACAACCACAAAAAATTACAAGGGGACAGAGGTCATGGAGGAACCCTATAGATTATAAAAGACTTAACGAGTATAACCAAAAGAATCACTATATGATACCATATTTGGATACTTATTCAAAGAAACACATTTTTAAAAGTATAAGATTGACAGATAAGTGTGTACAATAGTTGAACATTTGATAATCATTTATTTAATTTTTCAGAAATGATAACTGTATTGGGTTTATGGTTTCTAAAATGTCCATATCTTTTAAAAATGCATATTGGAGTGTTTAGAGATGAAATGGTATGACGTATTGGATTTGCTCCACATTATTGCAGCAGCTGAGATGATGCAGGCAGGTGGGTGTCTAACTCGAAGCAGGTTTGCCATGTATTTAAGGTTGATGACCCTGAGTATCTGCTATACCAGGTTCATTATACTGTAATCTTATTATTTTTTATGTTTGAGGATTTCCATAATTAAAAAGGTTTTATTATAAAGATTGAACTATTACATGTGAAATCCTAAGTGAAACTGATCTCTTTTAGAAATAAAATAAATAAATGACGAAATTTGTCCAAACATAAAAAAAGAAAACTTTAATTAAACTATACAAACTGTATCCATACAGTATCCAAAGCTCAAACCACCCTCAAATGTTCCAGGACTGGCAGTTTTGGAGGCCAGTTCTACAAAATGATTGAGGAAAACTAATCACCATTTTATCCCAACTCTTTCAAAGCATAAGAAAAGAAGGGTGATTGTACAACTCATTCTCCCAGCGTAGCTCTCCTGGATTCAAAAACAAGATGGGGACTCCGAATAGAGAAAAAAAATTTTTAAACATGAGGCAAGCTCTCTTATGTAGCAACAAATACAATATATAAATTAGTAGTATATCCAACATAGCAGAGAACTAAATGAACAAACAGGCTTTGCCCAAGGAACAAAAATATGATTTAACACTAGGAAAAAACCATTTTATTGCAATTTCTTACATACAAAATAGAGGAGAAGAACAAAACATTTGATCATGTCAATGGACACAGAAAAAACTTTTGAGAGAAATTCAGCATGCGTTAATGATTTTCAAAAAAACCCACTTAGTTAACGAATATTGAAAGAGAACATCTATTTTCTAAACTCAGTGGCAAACATACTTAAATATGAAACTTCAGAAGAATTATTATTAAATTCAGAAGCAAGATGTAGATGCATGCTATTGTCTCCACATTTTTAAGCAGTGTTGAGACCCAAAGTCACAGCTATAAATATAAAAATATATGAGAAGTATGAGTACTGAGAAAATATATAATGTTTAGGGATAATCTTGAAAATTCAAAGTAATGAGCATGTGGAATAGCTAAGTGAATGAGACTTCAGAACCAGATGCATAACAGATTACTATAGCAAAAACATTTCTGCCACACATAAACAATCATCAACTGGAACAATTAATGAATAGTATGCCATTTGCAAGAGCAACAAAATCCAATAATTACCTAAAAAGAAACCTAAAAATGTATGATGCCTTTATAGAGGCAACTATAAAAGTGTACTGTTAGTTTCGCGTATAAGGAGTCTGAAATAAGTAGAGCAGCATAATATATTTATTGACAGGAACAGAACATGGTAAAAATGTCAATTCTCATAAAATTCTTTACAATTTTTTGGATTACCTGGAGCTGCCAAGAGGACAATCAAGTGTGAGCTGCTGTCTTCAGCTCCAAAAATCAACTGTGGAAAACTATAGAAAAAAGAAAGAAAAAAATATCAGCCACCAAATCTAAACCCAGCATTAGGAAGGCCCGGGGGATGGGGGGGGGGCCCTGAAGACTGTGTTGAAATGGTACTTGCTTGAGGAGGGGGGTGGTAGGGGAGATTGGGAGGTCTGTAGCCTGCATAGATGGCAGATGACAGAGCAGGTAGAAGTAAATGTTTGAACTTCTGGTCCTGCTTCATTGCACAGCCTGAGGTGGCACCTCACACTAGGATGCTAGTAGTTTTGGGGTGACATCAGGACAGCAGGCAAGATGGGGTCGATTGAGACATTATGACTCCAGAGTCCTAATATTCACCTGAGACCACCTTAGTGGGTGACAACAGGCCTTCCAAAACAATTATTTTAAAAGAATATAAAGAATGAACTAGAAATAGAATAGTTAAATATGCATGGATCACATATAAGTAAATATCGTTAAATAAAATAAATATATATAGTTTACATATACACGTGTACAAATATATGTAAAAATAAATACTTATAATTATGCATTTATGACATACATATGAGCATATATGTGTTTATGTATATAAACATAAATATAAATGTGGTCTTCATATATCAATATATCATACATATAATCGATACATACAGTTGGGAGAAATGTAAAATATATTTCTTGCTACATGAATGAAAATTGAAATACGAAAATCACTAAACTCTTCTATGAAATGTTAGATAACTTAAATAAGCAGGATCTCCCCAATCCCCTGCTGCTGGTCAGCCTCTTCAATGTAAAAATAAATCTATTAGGAGGAAAGCTTCCAAACTCCACCTCTGGCTGGTGAAGCGTCCCCATGGGAAGGTGTGCGTCGCCTTACAGGACACTAAAACCATGGGTGCTGCAGCGCCCCCATGGAGCTCTAGCCTGGGACTTGCAATCATTCTCGGCAAGGGTTGCAGCTGGGCAAGTGATCAGATGTGACAGAAGGGGATATCTCCCGCTGATCACATAATCAAAGAGCCAGGAGCCAAGATGAGGACCCTTATTAGTGAAGACTGTGGGTCCACACACTCCACATGGATGGGGCCCACAGATTTCAGGTCAGACCCTGTAGTCAGCCCTGGAAGACTCCAGCAGCTTTGTCAGCCTGAACACTCCCCTCCTGCCACTTAAACCACAGAGTACTCTTGACCAGAGTCAGCCCTGGTCTGAGGGGAGCAGACACTGGTCAGCAGAGGACTGACACCCAGGATTGTCCAGGCGTCAAGATCAGGACCCTGAGGAAAGACTGAGGTTGTCCCCGCCCCCTCTCACACCCCTGACAGAACCCTCTTCTGCCCCTGCTGTCAGCCCTGGGAAGCGCAGTGCACGGTGGGCGGATGTGACGTCTACTGACGTTAACTGACTTCCGCCTCAGGGGTCCGAGAGAGGTGAGGGCCTCCGTCCGAGGCTTGGCCTTCAGATTAGCAGAGGATAGCGACCCAGCCTCTGTTAGGAGTCAGGTAAGATACTGAGAGAGGACTGAGGAGGCCCCAACCCCAGACAGATGAGCCCTAATAATCCAGTTTTGCCCCTGCTGCCAGCCCAGGACCACCCAGGAGCCGACTTTTTCAGGCTGGGCCCCACCCCTCTTGTGCCTCAAGGGACTCTGGGAGTCAGAGATTGGTGTGATCAGGGCAGACTCAAGTTCAGAGAGTGGGATCTTAGGCCCTGCCAGGACCCTGAGGGAGAACTGAGGGGATCCACCCCATCCTGATAGAGAAGCCCCACAGAGTCCATCTCTGCCCCGGCTGTCAGCCCTGGGAAGCCCTGGACCCCTGGACATGGTGATGGATGTGGCTATTCACTGACTTCCACCTAGGGTTCGAGTTGATCAGTGAAAAGTAGGGTCTTCATTTTGAGCATCGGGCTTCAGATCAGCAGAGGGGAGACATCCCATGCACTGTACAGAGTCAGGTGAGTTGCTGAGGTCCAACCGAGGAGTCCCCACCCCAGATAGAGGAATCCTGATAATATAGCTCTGCCCATGCTGTCAGCCCTGGACTACCAGGCAGATTTGTCAGGCTAGGCCCCTCTTCAAACCCCTTCTGCTTCAGGGGACTTAGAGCCTTGGTGTAAGAGATAGATAGATGCAGGTCAGCAGAGATTGGGGACCAGGCAATACTTTGTTTCAAGGTCAGAACCCCGAGGGAAAATGGAGGAGTTTACCCACCAAAGAGCAAAGAAAACCCTCCAGTCTTGCATGTGCTTTTAGGCCAACTCATTTCCAGTCTGAATCTTGGGGAAGTGAGGGCTTTGGTGAAATGAGGCTGAACTCAGGACAGCAGCGGGAAGTGTCCCTAGTCCTGCTACGAGTCAACATGAGCACGTTCAGAGAGGATAAGGGGACCCTGACACATTTTACCCCTGCAAGGAGACCTGGGAGAGCCCAGGCAAGGATGACTGGTACGGTATCCCCTGACTTTGGGGATTGGGTCTGCAAATTCAGTGGAGACCATCTGTCCTAGGGAATGGAATTGAAGGGGCACCACAGGCAGCCACTGTTCATCAGGTCCTCCCATGGCTGACAGAAGGGTAAGTCAGTTCTGGGTTCTGGCATGATTCCAAGGGGTGGGTCTAAGATCTGCAAAAGAGAGTCCAAGGCGTGGCAGGAGTCAAAGTGTGGACTCTGAAGAGGGGCTGAGAGGACTCTGGAATCCAAATCAGAGGGTACAACCTCCAAAGCATTCCACCCTGCTAATGTCATTCTTGGGAGTGCCAGGTTGGGGTGTAAGGTGAGAGAGGAGGATGGATGTGAGGTTTCCTAGAATCCACTATGGGAATCTGAGGGAGAGAAGGCTTTAGCACAGAGGGCTGGACTCAAGTCAGCAGAGGAGGGAGTCTGAGACTCTAACAGGCACCTACATGAAGATCCTGAGGGAGGACAGAGGGGACACCCCACACCAGAACATGCCAGAACCCAGAATTGACTTACCCTTCTGTCAGCCATGGGAGGACCTGATGCACAGTGGCTGCCTGTGGCACCCCTTCAATTCCATCCCCTAGGACAGATGGTCTCCACTGAATTTGCCACAACTAGGCATCTTTCTTGGCCACCTGTTGACCCTGGGTAGCCATGACCACATGTGAGTCCCAGACACTGCCTTCTTGGTCTCAGGGATGTGAGTTCTTGTTCTGAGAGTTCCTCAGGCAAGCAGAAGGGTGGGTCAAGGCCCTGCCTGGGAACGGCTAAGGGCTTTGTATGAGCACTGAGAGGACCATCCAACCCAAAAGAGTGAGGACCTCCTAAAGAACAGGAGTTGTTATATAAAAAAGACACCTGCACCTGCATGTTCATCTCGGCACAATTCACAATTGCAAAGATGTGGAATCAACCTAAATATCCATCAACCAATCAGTGGACAATGAAAATGTGGTATATATACACTATGGACTACCAATCAGCAATCAAAAAGAAAGAAACAATGTCCTTTGCAGCAACATGGGTGGAGCTGGATATCATTATCCTAAGTAAACTAACTCAGGAACAGAAAACCAAAGACCGCATGCTCTCACTCACACGTGAGAACTAAGCGGTCACAAAGAAAGAAATAACAGACACTGGGGACAACCATAAGGAGGAAGGGGGGAGAGAGTTAGGGTTCGGAAACTACCTATTGGGCATAATGCTCACTACCTGGGGAATAGGCCACATGAGACCCAATACCCACTACTATACAATATGTCCATGAAGTGAACACGCATGTGTATCCCCTGAATCTTAAAAAAGTGAGAACCTAACCAAGTCTGGCCCGCACTCCCAACAGTGCTAGGGAGTCCTGAGGCTGTGCTTGAAGGCTGCAACCTGAGGGCTTCTTGACTCCTCTTGCAGGAGTGCCAGGCAACAGGAGGTGAAGCTTTGGTCTCAGGTAGTGTCCTCAGGTCTCAAAGCAGAGGAGGCACTGGCAGTGTCAGGAGTCAAGGTGAGGTGATCTCCAGAACAGAGAGGCTCCCATAGCACCTAGCCCCACCCACCCTGTTGTTAGGCCTAGAGCTTAAGTTCCACCAACTGGTTGTCCCCTAAGGAGCCATCTCTCTTTTTCCTTCAGGTTCTTAGGGGTGAGTCTACCAGGATTACAGGAGCCCAGGGAGGCCCAGAGCAGTATCTAAGGAGAAACCTGTAAGTTGGTCGTTTTTAGAGCTTCTAGGGAGTGTTTCTCAGCTGAGACCATTCAGTCTCTCCCTCTCTCCCCAGGCCTGTGGTCTCCATCGCTCAACTCCTGCCCACACTCCTGACTGCTACCCTGACCAGAGCCATCATGTCCAGAGCTCCAAAGCGTCGGCGCTACATGCTTGAGGAAGAATTTCAGTCTCAAAGTGAGACACAAGACATCATGGGTGCACATGTTTCCCCAGCTGTGGAGGAGGATGCGTCCTCATCCTCCTCGACCTGTTCCTCCTCTTTTCCATCCTCTTTCCCCTCCTCTTCCTCCTCATCTTCATCCTCTTCCTGGCATCCTTTAATATTGAGCACCCCAGAGGAGGTTTCTGCTGATGCTGAGACACCAAGCACTTCCCAGAGTTCTCAGTCAGCCTGTTCCTACCACACTGGCATTGCCTCCACATTTTTAAGCCAATCTGATGAGAGTTCCAGCAGCCCAAAAGAGGAGAGTCCAAGCACCTTGCAGACCCTGCCAGACACTGAGCCCTTGCCCAGAAATGAGATAGATGAAAAGGTGGGTGAGTTGGTGGAGTTCTTGCTCCATAAGTATAGAACCAAGGAGCCAGTTGCAAAGGCTGAAATGCTCAGTGTTGTCATAAAAAATTATGAGAACCATTTCCCTGAGATCTTTAGAGAAGCTGCTGAGTGTATGAGGCTGATCTTTGGCCTTGACATGAAGGAAGTTGATCCTACCAACCATTCTTTCATCCTTGTCACCTCCCTGGGCCTCTCCTACGATGGCATGCAGGGGGATGACCAGGGAAATCCAAAGATTGGCCTCTTGATAAATGTCCTAAGTCTTATCTTCACAGAGGGCAACCGCACCCCTGAGGAGGTCGTCTGGGAAGCACTGAGTAAGATGGGGGTGTGTGTGGGGAAGAAGCACTGCATCTATGGGGAACCCAGGAAGCTACTCACCCAAGAGTGGGTGCAGGAACAGTACTTGGAGTACCAGCAGGTGCCCGGCAGTGATCCTGCGCGCTATGAGTTCCTGTGGGGTCCCAGGGCCCACACAGAAGTTAGCAAGATGAATCTCCTGAAGTTTTTGGTCAATATCAGGAGGAGAGATCCCAGATCCTTTCCAGTGTTGTATGAGGAGGCTTTGAGAGATGAGGAAGAGAGAGCCCAGGCCAGCATTGTCACCACAGATGATGCTACTGCTATGGCCAGTGCAAGTTCTAGTGCCACGAGCTGCCTCTTCTACCCTGAGTAAAGTCAGGCAGATTCTACACTATGTTTTTAAAGATTTCGTTCATATATGGAATCTTAAAAAAAGTTGATACCATAGAAGTAGAGAGTAGAACAGTCACTAGAGACTAGGGAGGGGAGAGGGAAGAAGGGGCTGGGGAGAGGCTAGTCAACATGGAAACATCACTGCTAGATAGGAGGAAGGCGTTCTGGTGTTCTATTGCACAGTAGGGTGACTATAGTTAATAGTACGGTGTTGTATGTTACAAAATAGCTAGAAGAGAGGCTTTGAATGTTCTCACCACAAAGAAATGATAAATTCACGAGGTGATGGACACATTAGCTTCCCTGATTTGATCGTCATACAATGTGCACATGTTTCAAAATATCACATTTTGCCTCATCAATATCTGCAATTAAATATCAAAAACTTTGTTAAAAAATTAAACAATTTTTTTAAAGTGTAAGTCAGTGATACATGTACTGGAGGGCCAGACTGGCGCTGAGGGGAACACTGTTTATAACATATTAGTTTCTTACTGTTGTATTTGCATAACTTGAAGATTTCTTCTTTGCGTTTTAAAATGTTGTTACTTTTACTGCAAAATTCATTAATTTTAGAATATAAGCTTACAAATGACGTTGGCCACACATTTATTGCTACTTATCCAGTTTAAGAAAGATTCTTTGCTATTTTGCAAAACAAACTGGGAAGCCTTCCATCTTATTTGTAACCTGTAATAAGATATCATGGTGCTGGAATAGAAATGTTCTTGGAAATGTGAAAGAACTTGGCAGTAAAACAGAGAAAATATTTTTAAAGTGTTAATTGTTTATTTCCTTGGTTTTGGCCTGTCATTCTGTAAAATTAGAAGTTCCATATCTGGATTTTGTTAGCTTATTCAAATCACAATTAAATTGTCGTAATTAAAACCTTTGCTCACTGCTCATTTCTTCTCTCATCATTCATTGAGCCTCTGGTTTTTGGAAGGCTCTGGGTTAGTGGAGATGCCAGGACAAGACAGACCCACCCCTACCCACAGGATGATAGAGTCTAGGAGCTGCAGTCATGTAATGAAGGAGATGAGATGTCCTGTAAGACCTAGAGGGAAAGTAAGACAAGGGTGCGAGTATAGGCCTCCAGGTCAGAGCAGTCCTGAGGCAAGGGCTTTGGGAAACTGCAGGGTTTTTTCTGTGGATGGAGCTGATTGTAATGAGGCTGGATGGTGGCAGAAGCCAGACCCTCAGGCAGTGATTCTTAGGGTTGGAAGAAGATCCTGGGATGGAAAACAGCTTTGAGCAGTTCTTTTTGAATGGTGGATGAAGCAGGAGTGGAAGGGGTCTTGCACTCTTGTCCCACTGCTTTATAACATAGTGCATGAACTAGGTATTTTATACCCATAAACTGCAAGGATGTCCTGAAAAATAAGGATTTTCTGATAAATAAGCCAATGAACTGATGGGCTACCTTCAGTGTAATTTGGACAACTCTAAGCAAGAGCTACATTTTTGGTTGGGCAGAAATGAATGAAAATCACTGGGTGGATAGAAAAGCAGCTGGGAGGAAGGGAAGGAGTTGGTCCTTGACCCAAATTCCTGGGACTTTGAACTGCATGCAGCTGGGGGAGCCTAAAACACACCCAAATTGGAAAATATATCCCCTAAGAGGGAAAATATACTGAGTTTTATTCAAGAAGAAACATTTTTGACTGATTTGGGATTCCATGTCCCATTGAGTTGCATATTCTGAGATGTTCTGGGTAACAACAATAACAGTTTCAAAGTAGACTGTCATAGCGTCCGAGGTCAAAATAATACAGTATTGGAAATAACAGCCATCTGCAGTTCATGAAAGTTCTATTGACACCTGCTCCAGAACCAGGTGCTTTTCTTACACGGCACACATCCCAACAATCCTACAGGACAGGGTTTATCACACCCACTTCACAGATAAAGAACCTGAGGCTCATAGGTCTTGGTCCTCTCCCAGAATCACATGACTAGTAATTGACAGGTCTGGGACCAGACCCCTGGACTGAATTACTCTTGTGTCCACAGCGTCCCCACCCCTCCCAGCCTGAGCCCTACTTCCTGACCATTCCATTTTTCATCACTGCAACATATCTCTCAGGCAACAAAAAGAAGGACCCTGAGGGCAAGGGACTAAAAGCAGGCTTACAGAAGGTGACAATGAGAATTCAACATCATTTGAGGTGGCCTATTGACTTTATGAATCTAGGGGCTTCTTGTCTCCATCCCCAGGGTTCCTTGAGAACTGACTCTACCAAGGAGCTGGCGTTTCTTCCCAGAGCCAGCACTTTCCTGCATAACAGTGCCCTTCTCCTTGGCGTCCCCAGTGTGCCTTCTATCTACTCTGAAACATGACCTGCCAAGTAACTTGTTGCTGAGGTCTCCTCTGAAGACACCTCTTTGATCCCATTGGGGCAACTCCAAGTCCCCTGCTTACCCTATGACATAGAGCATGCCTAGTCCCTGTAGAAGTACTCTGACTGTCAAGTCTGATCCCTGGAAATCCCTCTTACAGCAACAGCCTTTTCAATATAAAAGTTGGCTTTGGACAGCTATGTTTAGACAACTGATCCTTCCCCTGGGTATCTGTTTTCCAAATGAGCTGTGAGTACAGACTGACTTGAGTCATAATCTACTAGTTTTTCAGATAGTCCTGAAATTGGAGGATGGGTTTTTGAAACCACTTGGTATCTGCAGGAAGATTTTAATAGGATATCTGTTTTGAAACTGAGCTGTGAACACATACACAGATGTAGGAGCTTGCCCAGGTCAAAAGCCAAAGCCTCTCTCACAAGATAAGGAAAAGACAAGGAAATCACTGCACAGCAAACACGTACAGAGACTGATTCCTACAAATTCTAGAGCACTGTAGGAAGTGAAAAATGGTTTCTTGGTGGACATGCTCACTTTAATCAAAAAATCATCATCGTCATCATCTTTCTACTGTTTCTTGTCTGTGTGCCTGTCCCACCGGAAAATCCTGGATTCCAGAGTGCCTAATGGTGTGAGTATTTGTGCTCAGGCATGTTCAGTCATGTAACAAGTATCAGAGACTATAAGATTTTTGAGCACACATTAAAAGGAAGGAAAATTTCCCAGCCTACTGAGAATATGTGCAGTATTGCAAAGGGTACTGCAGACAAGTGCTATTGCTTGGAATAGTTGAACCATCCTGGCTGAGAATACAAGACCCTTGGAAAATTACATGTGATCCTATAATTGAAAGCACCTGCCACATGGTAGGGATTTGAAAAAGTTGGGGAATTTAAGGCAAATTTGGCCTTCTCAAAAACTCCAATAAATGAAGACTATTCTTGTCTTAACAAGTTGTAATAATGGCTTGTTGTTGAACCTTCTATGTAAACGTGTGTGAGGAAACGACAAAGTGTCATCCATATCTCATCTTCCTCTTTGGTGTGGGCCCATGGGAAGACTGCATTGCCAGTCCACTTCTCGTCAAAAGGGATCATGTGACTCCCTTTTTCAAGAAAACATGAGCAAGAGTATTGTCTGTCACATCCAGACACTTGAGAGCCAGTGTGCCCTTTCCACACGGTCTCCCTCCAATCCACAGCAAATGTGGTAACCCTTCCTGGGAATGGCGGAGCCACAAGATGGAAGCAGCCTGGATCCCTGGTAGCCTGAGAGCAGAAAGCCTCTGGCAAACTGTATTTGAATTTATGTGCACATAAAGTCAACTTTTGTTCTGTTGTCATTCAAATATCAGGGTTTATCTATCACATCTTGCAGATACTTAACTGACACAGATTCTATTTCTATTGCTAGATTTATATAAATATTTTGATTTAAAAGGTAGTAGTGTGTATAAACTTATTGCAAAAATGCATAATACATAATCCTCCCTTTATAGAGTTGCTCCCAAATTCATCCCCCTATTCAAAGGTAACTACAGTAAACATATCAAGGAAGTTATTTTGTTAAAGTGGAAAGGTTGTGAGCATTGTAAATTTTTATAAATATTGCCAAACTTTTACTCCAAAAGTGCTGTACCAATCTGTGTTATCAAAGTTTATGTATGTGACTACCCTTCACTCTCAAAAGTATTTTATTTTATCATTCTTTTAAATTTTGGTCATAATTATGAGTAAAACTATTGTCTCACTGCTGTTTTAATTTGTGCCTTCCTGTTTTCTAATTAGGTTAAACAGGGATTCATGCAACCATGTCCTAAGTTAAAGGCTACCTCTGAGTGAGTATGATTTAAAATTCTGAAATGTCGACAGGACATTTCCTCCCTGTTTTGAGAAGGATTTGGTCAGACTGACCAGGATCCAGGGAAGGAGAACAGACAAGACTCCCCCAGCCAGTGAGAGGCATCATGAGGCTCCAAGAGGGGAGAGTAATGGCCAGAAATTGTGAAAGAGGCCACATGTGAAGTTCAGACCTCTGAGTCCACAGGTCAGCCCAGTGGAGGAAAAGATCAAAGAAGTGGGAAGGGAAGAGAGAGTCCAGGACAAGAAACACGAATGGGCTTGAGAATCCAGGAACCAGCATCACAAACTGGAAGTAGCAGTGTGGTCTGAGTGGGCAGGCTTGAGGGGTGAATGCTCCAACCAAATGCTGCACACCTTACCCTCCCTGAGAGCCCTCTATCAGGAAGAGCATAGATGGCTCCTACATCATTCTGGATGAACTACGACAGTGCTTCAGAACTGAAAGTTGTCTTGATGCCTGCTGGGAGCTGGAGTTTTACCTCCTGTGTACAGTGGATTCTCCATAGAGGCCAGGGGTATGTGAATGGGTTGTTGACTGGCCACCAGCAGCTGAGACAGGGTAGGAGTGCCCATGAGCACTGGAAGTCGGGGGTGTGCTGCACGGAGGGGGAATTGGAGGAAGAATGCCCTGGGATCCATTGCCTCAGACTCTGGAAGGAGCTATCAAGTGGGCAGCGGAAAAATAGGTCTGTCTATCTGGACTGTGGCCAGAGTTGGACAATAAATTGGGCTGTATCTGTAGCGATTGTTTGAAGCCATAGGTTTAGGTAAAATCCTGTGAGTGTCGTGTCGATACTGGCCTACATGCTACATGACGCCCTCCACCTCTTGCAAGCAGGTTGGCGTGGTAACCCAAAGTACCCACAGCTTATAATGGCAGGCAAGGCGGGGGCGGCTTTATCGGGGAAAGAGCTCGTCTAGAAATCCACCTAGAGAATGTGTCATATATATATGTATGTATTTTATGTATACACATATGTGTGTCTATATACACAGATACACACAAGCATATGCGCATGTTTATGTATATGTACAAACAGATGCCCATATTTGCATATATGCATATGCATATAATATATATATGTCTACATGTATTCGTGCGAACATACATTTGTATATATATATTTGTGGTGGTTCCTGTTCTTTATGCCCTTGCAGAGCATGCATTTTCAAGGTCACAAATGCCACGCCGGGTTACTCTCATACTCTCGGCATCTGCTGTCCAAGATGTAGTGTGCGACCACCAATACCCGGATAGGTCTCTCCTCCAGCGTAGTGAGCTGCTTTGGCAGAGAGCGGCTCTACCGTACCTAGGCAAAGACTCTCCTGACACACAGAGCGACGGCCAAGAGGCGATCTGGGGTCCAAGGACCTGGGGGTCAAGAACTTCCTGAGGCATCCTGGATGTAACTGGGGAAAGCGCCCGTCCACCTGTAGACGGGGAAGCACCTACTTCAAGCGAGGCCTTGCCCAGAGATCCAGCCCAAGAGCCCGGGGCAGGCAGATGAGTGGGGCTGGCGCGAGGCGCGTCACCCCAGAGTCCCATCCAGCAGCACCGTTCCTGCCCCCGGGGCATGGGGCCCGGCAGCCGAGAGCCCGGCCCGGCAGCCGAGAGCACGGCCCGGCAGCCGAGAGCGCCGCCGGGCCAGCTCCGAGAGCCCGGCCCGGCAGCCGAGAGCCCGGCCCGGCAGCCACGATCGCCGCCGGGCCCGCTCCGAGCAGGCGGCTCTCCTGAACCTCGCCCTCCTCCCGCGCGGGTCAAGCGCCCTTCTGGATTTATTGTAAAGAGCCAAGTTGCCTGAACTGGTCTTAAACCCATGAGCTCAGGCAATCCTTTCACCTCAGCCTCCCAATGTACTGGGATTATAGGTATGAGCCACTGTGCCTGGACTTCTCATGCCCTTTTTCTTTGTGTCTAGATGAAGATGCAATGACAAGCCTGAATTCTAAGCCATCTCTTGGAGAGTTACTCATTTTTCCCTGGGTATCTCCCATGTGGATGAAGGAAATAAAAAATTTCACCTCAAATATGTCTTGGACTTATTTTGAGATTGCTATTGTGAGGGCCTGTAAACAGAAGTA
>NW_007247428.1:23417-31143 GCF_000164805.1 Carlito syrichta
CTAGACGCTGCCGGCCCGTGGGCCCCGGTCGTCCCGTCTTTGCCTGGCCGCTGCCTCTGCTTCCGCCCCTCCGCCGGGAGAGAGGCCCCTGCCGCTTCCTGTCCCTTCTAGCCTGGCAGCACCGAGTGCCATGGGGGCGTTTTCACTGTCTCGCGCGGACCTTCTTCCGTCCC
This sequence comes from Carlito syrichta, assembly GCF_000164805.1. Taxonomy (NCBI): domain Eukaryota; kingdom Metazoa; phylum Chordata; class Mammalia; order Primates; family Tarsiidae; genus Carlito; species Carlito syrichta. The sequence continues at coordinate 23,591 of NW_007247428.1, forward strand.
ATTCGAGGGCCCCGGACAAGAGCGGGGGCCTGGTACACTTTACTCACATATGTTGCTTCTGCTCCCCCAACACAGCACACCGCCCCCTTCACTGGCGTGCAGATGGCCTGATGGCGACCTAAATCCATTACCGGCGTGTCGCTTCATTCCCTTTAAGAACACAAGGCAACGCGATTCCTGTCTGGATTCCTCACTCAACCAGAAGAGTCCCGTGGGGGTGGCATTCCCTCCCTTCACGCTGTCCTCACACTTTTAAACGATGGGTGCTATTTGAAGGCCTGCCATGAGCAGGCTCACCCGGTCACTGTGCTAGGGCCTGGGGTACAAACAGGAAACCCGCTGACCACACCCATTGGAACCCTGAATACTCAAAGCCATGTGAAAGCCCACCATGTCCTTCCATTTCTCTTCTCAGTCTGGCATCTGTCAGCGCTCACATGTTGCTCCTACGTGTGTTATGTGCTTCACCACACATTGTGATCATTTCTACTTTACATGATCAATTGGCTCAAAAGACACTTACATGAGAGTAGTTCTCAGAGGGGAATTTATATCTCTATGAGCACACATCAAGAAATCGGAAAGATCAGAAGTTGAGAGCCTAAGGGACCTGGAAAGAGAAGACCACCAAAACCCCAACTTTAGCAGAAGAATCCAAATCACAAAGATAAGAGTCCAAATTACGGTACATAGAAGACAAAAATATCATAGAAAACATCAAGAAAACAAAAAGCTGTTTCTTTGAAAGAATTAACAAGATTGATGGGCCCCTAGCTAGAATGACCAAGAAAAAGCCCAAATAAATACAATCAGAAAGAAAAAAGGTCAAATCACAACTGACCCCAAAGAAATACAAAAGATTATCAGAGATTACTATGTACACCTATAAGAAAACAAAAGTAATAGCCTAAATGAAATGGAGAACTTTCTGATATCACACAACCTCCACATGTAGAAACAAGAAGACACTGAGACACTAAATAGACCAATAACAACCCAGGAAATTGACTCTGTCATAAGAAAACTACCTACCAAAAAAAACCCTGAACCGGATGACTTTTCACCAGAATTCTACAAAACGTACAAGGAGGAGCTGATACCAATGCTACTGAAAGTATTCCAGGCAATTGAGAAAGATGGAATTCTCTCCAAATCATTTTACGAAGATAATGTCACAGATCCAACAAAAAAAAAGAGAACTACAGGCCAATATCCCTTATGGACATAGATGCAAAAATCTTCAACAAGATTCTAGCAAATCGGATCCAAAAACACATCTCAAAAATCATCCACCATGACCAAGTAGTCTTCTTCCCCAGGATGCAGGACCGGTTCAACATTTGCAAAACCATAAATGTCATTAAATACATCAACAGATGTAAAAACAAGTACCACACGATTATCTCATTAGATGCAGAAAAAGCCTTTGATAAAATACAGCATCCCCCCTTTTTTTTTCTGAGTTGGAGTCTCACTCTGTTGCCCAGACTGGAGTGCAGTGGCACGTTCCTGGCCACCGCAGCCTCGACCTGCTGGGCTCCGGGGATCCTTCCACCTCAGTCTTCCAAACAGCTGGAACTACAGGTGTGCACTACCACGCCCGGCTAATTTTTTGATTTATTGTAGAGATGAGGTCTCGCCAAGTTGCCCAACCGGGTCTCGAACCCGCGGGCTCAGGCAATCCACTCACCTCAGCCTCCCAAAACACGGGATTATAGGCTGAGTCACCGAGCCCGGCTCAGCATCCCTTCTTGATAAAAACCCTCAAACACCTAAGTATAGAAGGAAAATGCCTCAAAATAGTAAGTGCCATCTACAATAAACCCACAGCTAACATATAATCAAAATGGACAGAAACTGGAAATATTTCCCCTGAAAACTGGAACAAGACAAGGCTGCCCACTCTCACCCCTCTTGTTCAACATTGTGTTGGAAGTCCTAGCTCAGGCAATTAGACAAGAGAAGGAAATCAGGGATATTCAAATAGGAAAATAGGAAGTCACGTTATCCCTCTTTGCTGATGATATAATCCTATATCTTGAAAATCCAAGAGAATCTGTCAAAAACCTGCACGCACTGATAAAGGACTTTGGTAAAATCTCAGGGTACAAAATAAACGTGCAAAAGACAGTTGCATTCCTATACACCAACAACAAGCAGGCAGAGACCCAAATTGAAAGTACAATCCCGTTCACAATAGCCACAAAAAGAAAAGAAATATCTCAGCATCTTCCTAACCAGAGAAGTGAAAGATCTTTACTATGAGAACTACAAAACATTGCTCAAAGAAATCCAAGAAGACACAAACAAATGGAAAAACATTCCATGTTCATAGATTTGAAGAATCAACATTGTTAAAATGTCCATCCTACCAAAGGCAATCTACAGATTCAACGCAATACCATTAAGTTACCAACATCATTCTTCTCCGACCTGGAAATGACAATACAGAAATTCATATGGAATCCTAAACGATCATGAATCCTTAGCAAAAGAAATAAAGCAGGAGGTATCACACTTCCAGACTTCAAATTTTACTATAAGGCTACAGTTATCAAAACAGCCTGTTGTTGGTACAAGAACAGGCACATAGACCAATGGAACAGGATAGAGATTCCGGAAGCAAAGTCTCAATTCCTCAACCAACTCATCTTTGACAAACCTCCAATAACAACCACTGGGGAGAGCATAATCTATTCAGTAAATGGTGCTGGCAAAACTGGCTGACCACATGCAGAAGACTGAAACAGGACCCCTACCTATCACCATACACAAAGCTTAACTCTAAATGAATCAAAGACCTAAACGTAAAACCTCAAACTATAAGAATCTTAGAAAGCATGGGAGACACCCTTATGGAAATTGGTACTGGCAACCAATTCCTATTCAGAACCCTAAGTGCCCAATACCTTAAGAAATAAGATAAACAAGTGGGACCTCATCAAACTGACGAGCTTCTGCAAAGCCAAAAGAAACCATCAAGAGAGCAGGGAGACAGCCCCCAGAATGGGAAAAAATATTTGCCAGCTGTATATTTGACAAAGGCCTAACATCTAGGATCTACAAAGAACTCAAACTCGCCGAAAGGAAAAAAACAAATAACTCTATTACTAAGTGGGCAAAAGACATGAATAGACACTTCTCAAAAGAAGATATACGGGCAGCTAACAGACACATGAAAAAAGTGCTCAGCCTCACTCATCATCAGAGAAATGCAAATCAAAACCACAATTGAGAGACCACCTAACCCCATTAAGAAGGCCATCATTAATAAAACAAACAACAACAGATGCTGGCGAGGATGTGGAGAAAAAGGAATGCTAGTAGGAATGCAAACTAGTGCAACCTCTTTGGAAGACAGTGTGGTGATTTCTGAAAGAACTAGAAGTTGACCTTCCATATGACCCAGCAATTTCCCTATTGGGAATATACCTGGAGGAACTCAAATCATTCTACAAAAAAGATATCTTCACACGTATGTTTGTTGCAGCTCTATTCACAATAGCAAAAACATGGAACCAACCATGCTGCCCATCGAAGCTGGACTGGATAAAGAAAATGTAGTACATATACACAATGGAATATTATGCAGTCATCAAGAAGGACAAATGTATGGACTTCGCAGCAAATTTGATGGATTTGGAGTCGATCATACTCAGTGATCTATCACAGAAACAAAGAACAGAGTACCATATGTTCTCACTCATAAACAGATCTTCAACAATTATAGTACTATAAGCAAGCGTTTGGCAGTAATGGGAAACTGTCAGGGGAGGGGTGGGATTGGCAGTTGAGGGAAACTGCTAGGGGAGAGAGGGGCATATGTCATCAGCAAGGGAACCTGCATAATCAATATTTGTATGCCTAATCCTGAATTGTACCCCACATCTTTATAATAAATAAATACATACATAAATAAATACATAAATAAATAAATAAAGCCTAGGCTCTAAGCTATAAAAAAAGACATTTACAAAATAGGGAAATCATTGTTTTACTTACTCCTATAGTTGCTATTTCTGGTTCTCTTCATTTATTCGTGTAGGTCCAGATTTTTATCTCATATCATTTTCTGTCTGACTAAAAGATTTAAACAATCATTTTTAAAATCCTTTAAAATTTGTCATACTGTCAAAATATTAATTATGTAATATTTTGTGTTTTAGGAAAAGCCTTTTTTCACCTTTTTTCATAATGTGTTTTATAGTGTATAGAGTGTTAGATTGACAGTTTTATTTTTCTTTTAGTTCCTTAAGGATGTTGCTCCCTCCTCTCCCCTTTCGTTTCATTGCTTTTGACAAGAAATCTACGCTTATCTTTTCTCTATAAGTGTCTTTTTTTCACCTTTAGGTGCTGTGAAGATTTTCTCTTTATCATGGTTTTAAGTAACTTAATTTTGATGGACCTTGGTGTAGCTTCTTTCATATTTCTTGCTTGTGGGATTGTTTTGTTTTTTAGTTTTTCAAATCTGTGGGTTGATAGTTTTCTCAAATTTGAATACTTTTATCCACTGCTTCTTCAAATATTTTTTTCTTGCCCCACTTTTTTGAGCCTTCAAAGTCTTCAAAGGCATGTACATTACACCTCTTGAAGTTGCTCCACAAATTCACTAATGTTCTATCCATTGTTTTCGTCTCTGTGTGCTTCATTCTGGAAAGTTTTAATGTTCCATCTTCAGGTTCACCATCCCTTTCTTCTTGCATGTCTAATCTGCCATTAATCCAAAGCAGTGTATTTTTGAAACTCAGCTATGTTAGTTTCTATATCTCAAAATCTATTTAGGATCTTATTTATATCTTCTAACTCCTTGTGTAACATGTTTAACCTTTTCTGTTGTTGCTTAAACATAGGAATTTGTTATATACAAAACTGTTTTGATGTTCTCGTCTACTACTCTATCACCTGTCTCATTTTTAGTTCAGTTTTAATTTATTTTTCTCTTCATTATTAATCCTACATTCCTGTTTCCTTCAATGCCTGATAATTTGGCATTGGATGTCAGACATTGTAAACTTTACCTTGTTGAATGCGGGATGTTCTTTGTATTTCTAGAAATAAATAATAATCGAGCTTTGTTGTAAAATTCAGTTAAATATCTTGGAAATAGTGTTATCATTTTGAGTCTTGCTTTTGAAATTTGTTTTGGTGAGATACAAACTATGTTTCATCCATGCCCAACATCTCTTCACCTCTAAGGTAAAACCATTACTCCTATGATTATGAGGTTTTTCATTCTGACTCATGGGAGTAAGAATAATTCCCAGACTTGGATGATCTTTAATTTCTCTTTGTGGAGCTCTCTCTTCCCTGGATTTTTCTCCTACAAGCACCATCCATCTTGGCATCCCTAGACTCCCAGCTCCATGTCATCAACTTAAGGAGACAATCAGGCTCCCCTTCTGTGTACTGTGATCTGCCATATCTTTTTAGGCAGTGAGCTTGGGAAATTGCAGGGCTCATCTCACTTGCTTTTCATCTCTCAGAGAATACTGTCTTCTTGCCTGATGTCCAATATGTTGAAAAATCACGGTTTCATATATTTTGTCTGGTTGTAAATTTGATAGGTGTGTTAATTTGGTCCCTGTTACCACTTCTTGGTCAGAATCTGAAGTCCTATACCACAAAATTAGAATCAGCATTACCTATGCATGACAAATGCCCCAGTATTTCAACTTATTAAGATTAAAACCAGATCAAAATTTTTTAAAAAAATTAAGCACATTAATGATTTTAGATAAATTTTATTTTGTAATTACATTTAAAAACAGATCGAAAGACTATGGAACACACATAAGTGTTCATGGAGACATACCTGCATACGGCTGGGAATATGTACGGCAAAATACCAACAATTTGGTATTGGGAATTTAAGGGATTTTTTTATCCTCTTATTTATGCTTTTAGTATTATGAATTATCATAATTATAAATTATTGTAAATATTTTTAAACAGGATTTGTTTTTATTATTTATTTTAGAGTCATGGGGTACATGTGAGGATTTGCTACATAAGTAAATTATGTGCAGGTAAGGTTTGGGCTTCTAGTAAGCCCTCTTTCTCCCTAAGAGTGGACATTGTACCCAACGGGAAATTGCGTGCCCCTTATCTCACCTCCTTGCCCTCCTTAGCAGTGCCCACCTTCAGGTGTTCCTGTCTTTTTGCTCATATGTCCAAAGTGTAGGGCCCACTTATAAGTGAGAACATGTGGTATTCATTTTTTTGTATCTGTGATCGTTCACTTAGAATGATAGTCTCCAGTATCATCAATGTTGCTGCAAAAGACATTATTTTATTCTTCTTTATGGCTACATAGGATATGCAATGTGGTATATGCACCACATTTTCTTTATCAAGTCCACTTTTGGTAGACATCTGGGCTGGTTCCATGTTTTTGCTATTGAGAATAGTGCTGCAATGAAAATATGTGTTCCAGTGTCTTTTTGATAGAGCAGTTTATGTCCCTCTATGTATAGTCCCAGAAATGGGATTGCTGGATCATATGGTAATTCAGTTTTTAATTATTTGAGAAAGTGCCACACTGCTTTCCGCAAAAGTTGGACTAACTTACATTCTCACCAACAGTGTAATAACACTCCGTTTTCTCTCCAGCCTTGCCAACACCTGTTTTCTTGTTGCTGTTGTTTGTACTTTTTAATGACAGCTATCCTGATTTGTATGAGGTGGTATCTCACTGTAGTTTTGATTTGCATTTCTCTGATGATTAGTGAGGTTGAGCATTTTTTCACGTTTGGATGTTAGGCCATTGCTGGATGTATCCCTGGTAAATACTTTCCCCCCATTCTGTGGATTGTCTCTTGATGATTTCTTTTGCTGTGAAAAAAATTTTTAACTTGATAAGGTGCCATCTCTCAACTTTAGATTTTTCTGCATTTGTTTTTCAGGACTTACCTATGAATTCATTGCCTACTCTGAGGTCCAAGAGGGTGTTCCCTAAATGTTCTGCTAAGATTCCTGTAGTTTAAGGTTACACATTTAAGTCCTTGATTCATTTGAGATAATTTTTATATATGGTGATAAGTAAGGGTCCAGTTACATTCTTCTGCATGTGGCTAGTCAGTTTTGCCAGCACCATTTCAAATATGGTTTCATTTCGCCGATGTTTGTCTTTGTCAGCCTTATTGAAGACGAGTTGGTTGAAGGTTCATGGTTTTGTTTCTCTGTCTTGTTCCATAGGTCTGTGTGTCTGCTTTTGTGCCAGTACTATGCTGTCTTGGTTATTATAGCCTTGTAATAAATTTTGAAGTCTGAAAGGTTGATGCCTCCAGCCTTTTTTTTTTTTTTTTTTTGAGTTGGAGGAGTTGGAGTCTCACTCTCTCGCCCAGACTGGAGTGCAGTGGCCGCTCCCGGCCAGCGCAGCCTCGACCCGCTGGGCTCCAGCGATCCTTCCGCCTCAGCCTCCCGAGTAGCCGGAATTACAGGCATACGCCACCACGCCCGGCTGATTTTTTGATTTATTGTAGAGATGAGGTCTCGCTGCCCAGGCGGGTCTCGAACCCGCGGGCTCAGGCAATCCACTCACCTTAGCCTCCCAT
>NW_007247428.1:31163-58355 GCF_000164805.1 Carlito syrichta
CTCCTGGCCACCGCAGCCTCGACCTGCTGGGCTCCAGCGGTCCTTCCGCCTCAGCCTTCCAAGTAGCTGGAATTACAGGCTCGCACGACCATGCCCGGCTAAGCTTTTTTTTTTTTTTTCCCCTTCCTGGGGTTTTCTTTAGCTATTCAGGCTCATTTTGCCACTATATGAATTTCTGTATTGTCTTTTCTAGGTTTGTGAAAAATGATGCCGGTAATTTGATAGGGATTGTATTGAATCTGTAGTTTTCCTTGGGTATGATGAACATCTTGACAATATTAATTCTCCCAATTCATGAGTTTGGAATGTTCTTCCATTTGTTTGTGTCATCCTTGATTTCTTTGAGCAGTATTTTGTAGTTCTCACTATAAAGGTCTTTCACTTTTTGGTTAGAAGGATGCCAAGGTATTTTTTTTTTTTTTAGTAGCTATTGTGAATGGGATTATCTTTTATATGGTTCTCAGCTTGCTTGTCTTTTTTGTGAGTGTATAGAAATGAATATTTTTTTTGCATATTGATTTTATATCCTGAGACAGTACCAAGGGTGTTTTTTAGTGAAAGGAGGTTTGTGACAGACTTTCTAGCATTTTCTAGGCATAGAATTATATCAGCTGCAAAGAGGGATAGTTTAACTTTCTCTTTTTCTATTTAGATATCCCTAATTTCTTTCTCCTGTCTGATTGCTCTGGCTCAGACTTCCAGTATTATGTTAAATAGGAGGAATGAGAGTGGGTATCCTTGCTTGTTTCAGTTCTTAGGGGTAATGTTTTCAGTTTCTGCCTGTTAGGTGTGATGTTGCTGCAGGTTTGTCCTAGATGGCTCTCATTGTTTTGAGGAAATTTCCTTCAATGACTAGGTGTTTGAAGCTTTTAAATAAAGAAGGTATGTTGGGTTTTTTAAATGCTTTTTATGTTTAATGAGATAATTATGTGGCTCTTGGTTTTACACCTGTTTATGTGACATTTGCTGATTTACGTATGTTGAACCAGCATTGCATCTTGGGAATGAAGCCTACCTGGTTGTGATGAATGATCCTTGAAAAATGCTGTTAGATGCGATTTGCTAGAATGTCGTTGAGAATTTTCGCGTCTATGTTCATTGGGGAAATTGGACTGTAGTTTTCTTTCTTCATTGGGTCTTTGCAATTTTTGGGGTATCAGCATGATATTGGCTTCATAGAATGAGCTAGGGAGAATTCCTTCCTTCTTGATTGCCTGGAATACTTTCAGTAGGATTGGTACCAGTTCTTCCTTGTACATCTTGTAGAATTTGCTAAGAAACTATCTGTCCCAGGGTTTTTATTTTTTTCTTATACCTTTGTCAATTTCTTGGGTTTTTGTTGGTCTGTTTAGGGTTTCAGTTTCTTCCTATTTGACTCTTGAGATGTTATATGATGCCAGGGCTTCCATCATTTCCTCTATAATTTCTAGTTTAATTGCATATATATGTTCATAGTAATTTCTAATAAACTTTTGTACTTCTTTAGGTTCAGTTGTAACATCTCATTTTTTTGTTTGTAATTTTGTTTGTTTGAATTTTCTGTCTTTGCATTATTGTTGTTGTTAATCTAGTCAGGGTCCTTCAAGCTTTTACCCTTTGAAAGAACCAGATTTTCATCTCATTGATCCTTTGTATAATTTTTTGGTCTTAATTTCATTTATTTGTGACTTTTTAAAATTATTTCCTTTTAAAACAAATTATTAAATTGAATTGCTCTTGTCTTTCCAGCTCCCTTAGGTGCGACATTAGATTGTTTACTTAATATCCTTCTATTTTATTGATACAAGAAGGGACCCAATAAAGGGGAATTATCTTTTGAAGAGCAGGCCCCTTGTACTACATACTTCCCACACTAGGTAAGTGTTCTAGAAACTCATTGGCATCAGCATACCAGCTAGCATTGGTATGAGTGACTGTGTTCATCTTCAGTGAATTTTGTGTGTGTGTGTGTGGCAAACTTGTGACAGATTTTCCCACCGGCAACATACCTGCCCACACTGCACTGAGTGTCCAGCAGTTTTTTACCAAACACAGCATAACTTCCCTTGCCCCTCCCTCCCTGGATAAAGAAAGTCCTCAAGGGAAAAATGTTTTGCCAATGTGGAAGAGGTGAAACAAAAAATGGCAGAAGTACCAAAAGGTATCAAAATTGGTTAAGTTTAAAAACTGTTTTGAACCATAACAAAAGCATCTCAAAGGTATATCACATCAAATGGAGAGTACTTTGAAGGTTACTGAAGTTTAAACATGTAAGAATAAGTACACATTTTTTAGTAAATAAATTCCATTGGGGGGACTTCCACCTCATATATGCATGCAATGCTATAAGCTTCCCTGTCAGCACTGATTTCATGGTATCTCAGCAGTTTTGGTGTATTGTATCTTTGTTTTTGTTTGTTTTTAGAAATCTTTTCATTTCTGCCTTGATATATTTGTTAACCAAAAATCATTCAGAAGCATGTTGTTTAGTTTTTATGTATGTGTGTGTTTGTAGGGCTTCCTTTTGATGCTATTATTTATTTTTATTACACTGTGGTCTGATAAGATGCTTGGTTTGATTTTGACATTTTGAAATTTGTTCATGTTTGGTTTATGTCTGAGTATGTGGTCAATCTTGGAGTATGTTCCATGTGCTGATGAGAAGAATGTATGTTATGTGGTTGCGGAGTGAAGTGTTCTGTCATGTCTATTAGGTTCAACTGGTTGAGTGTCAAGTTTAGGTTCTGGATTTCCTTGTTAGTTTTTTGCCTCAGTGGTCTAAGGCTGTTAGTGGGGTATTCAATTCTTTAATTAAAATTATATAACTGTCTATGTCTTCTCTGAGTTTAATTAGCAACTGGTTTATAAATCGAAGTGCTCTTATGTTGAGTGGGTATACAGGATGGATATTCTTGCTGATGGATTAAACCTTTTATCATTATGTATTGTCCTTCAGTGTCTTTTTTTCTTTTTTGACTTTTGTTGATTTAACATCTGTTTTGTCTGGTATAATGATAGCTTCTCCTGCTTTTTTTTTTTTTTTTGGTTTTGTTTTATTTTCCATTTGCCTGGAGATCGTTCTCCAGCCCTTTTCCTTGAACCTGTGGGTGTCCTTTGCCGTGAGATGAGTTTCTTGAAGGCAGCAGAAGGATGGTTCATGCTTCTTTATCCAATTTGCCACTGTATGTCTTTAGGGTTGTGCGGTTCAGCCCATTTACATTTAAGTTGGTTATTGATATGTAGGGGCTTGTCGTGCCATATTGCTATTAAGAATTTGCTTTGCTTTTCAGGTTTTGTGGTTGATTTGTATGCTCTGTAAACTATGTGCTTGCTTGTGCCTTTGTGATGGGTGAACCCATATTTTCATTTCTGTGCTTAGAACTTAATTAAAGCATTTCCTGAGTGTGGCATACTTTGGAGGTGGCATATTTTCTTAGGAATTGGATATCTGGGAAGTATTTCAATGATCCTTCATTAATGAAGACTAACTTGGCAGGATAGGAAATTCTTGGCTGGCATTGCATGACTTTAACAATGTTAAAAATAAGATCTCACTTGCTTCAGCCTTGTAGAATTTCTGCTGAGAAGTTTGCCAGAATTACGATGAGTCTTTCTCGTTAGGTGATCTGTCCCTTCTCTCTAACTGCCTTTAGGATATTTTCTTTTATCCTTACCTTGAGGAGGCAGATTATTATGTGTCTTGGGGATGGTTTTCTCATGTAAGACCTTATAGGAGTTCTCTGAATTGCTTGTAATGACATAGCCACCTTTATAACAAGATAAATAAAATGTTCTTGGATGACATCTAAGAAGGCTTGTTCCAGGGTGTTTTCAATTTCTCCTTCTGTCTCAGGGTTGCAAATCAACTGTAGATTTGTTCTCTTTACATAACCTCAAACCTCTCATAGCCTTTGCTCATTCTTCCTAAGCCTTTTCTCCTTGTTTGTGTTGAGCTGGGTTAGTTCAATAGTTTGATTCTCAATCTCTGAGATTTTTTTCCTCTGCCTGATTGATTCTGCTATTCAGGCTTGCTATTGTGTTTTAAAATTCTAGAAAATAATTCTTTATTTTTAGTAGTTCAGATTGGTCCTATCTTATAATGAACAACTTTACTTCCTGCATTGTTTTTGTGGTGTGAATGATCTGTGTATCCACTTTCTCATGGATCTTGTTGAGTTTCTTTGCCATCCATAGTCTAAATTCGATGTCTGTCTTCCAGGACAGGTTGTTCTAGATGGGTTCTATGGCTTTGACTCTGAGAAACCCCTTTGTGGGTGTAGACTCATTAAAATTTTGTTGATTGCTGACATCTTTTCATGGGTTCTCCCTCATCCATGATGGCAGAATTGCTCTTTTATTTAAATATATATATATATATGTATGTATTTACTTTAGTAAGATAAAGCTGCCATTAGTCACTGTTGGGGTCCCCATTTGTGAGGTTTTTGTTTTGTTTTTGTTTTTGGCCAACATGGTGCTCCCTTGTTGTGGTGCACTTCCCTTGGATACAGTATTCCATGAAAGCCCAACGACTGCAAGTCTTCTGTGTCTAGCTGCTCTGTGAGGCTGCCACCATTTGGCTGGTGCTGGAGGGTGCCTGCAAGGCATCCAATGAGGTGAAGCTGCAAGGGTTGAATTGAAAGGAGAGTTGGTCACTGATGTCTCTGGAAGATCCTCTGGAAAATCTCTCTGATGCTTTGGTCTGGGACTAGTCTGCGAGATGTGTGTTGATATGCAAAGATGATTATTTCTATGTGTTCATGATGTGAAAAGGTTACAAAGCAGTGGAATAAACCAGTGGACAAGAACAGAGAACTTAAAAGTAGATCCTTGTACACATGAACATTTTATCATATCCCAAAGTAGCAATACCAATCTGTTGGGATAGAAAAGATATTCAATAAATAGTCCAGTTAGCTATGAATATGAATTATAAAATAAAATTGCCTTCTTATCTTAAAAATGTATTAAGATTTCTACTCTGCAAAAGACATTTTCAAGAGAATGAAAAGAGAAGTTACGAACTGGTAGAAAATATTTTCAAATTCACATTTGATAAAGGCCTGTTATCCAAAATATACAAATAAGTTTTAAAACTTAGCAATAACAAAACAAACAACCCAGTTAGAAACTGGACCAAAGAAATTAACAAACACCTCACCAAAGTTGATATGCAAATGACAAATAAGCAAATAACTAGATGCTCCACATCATATGTCATCAGGGAATGCAAATTAAAAAAACAGTAAGATAGCACTGCATACCTATTGGAATGGTCAACATGCTGAACACTGACAGCACCAATGCTGGAGAGGGTGTAGAAAAACAGGGACTCTCATCCATTGCAGGTGGTAATGAAAATTGCTACAGCCATCTTGGAAGATTCTGGCAATTGCCAACAAATCTAAACACACACTTACCATATGATCCAGAATTCACACTCCTTGGTATTTACACAAAGGGTTCACAATACTCCCGTCTACACAAAAACTTGCACACAGATGTTTGTAGCAGTTTTATTAATAATTGTCCAAATTTGGAAGCAAGCAAAACGCCCTTCAGTAGATGAATGGATAAGTAAACTGTGATACATCCAAACAATTGAATACTTAATCAGAGCGCTAAAAAGAATACGTTATCAAGCCATGAAAAGATATGCTGGAAACTTAAGTGCTTATTACTAAGTGAATGAAGCTGATCTGAAAAGGCTACATACTGTATGATTCCAACTATATGACCTTCTAGAAAAGGCAAATTATGGATACAGTAAAATGGTCAGTGATTCCCAGGGAGTGGGGTGGGCCCACCACAGGACTTTTAGGGCAGTGACACAACTCTGTATGTTACTCCAATGGTGGATAAATATCAATGTACATTTGTGCAAACCATACAGTTTACAACACCAAGAGTGAACCCTAATATAAACTATGAACTTGGTGTGATCATGATGTGTCAATGTGGGCTCCTCAGTTGCAACAAATGGACCAATGGTGGGGTTATTGATAATGGGAGAGGCTATGCCTGTGTGGGGGAAGGTGACATATGAGAGGTCTCTGCACCTTCCTGTCCATTTGCTGTGAGCTTCAAACTTCTCTAAATAATAATGTCTTGAAAATTATAATGAATGCACATATCTTACAAGAACTTTGGTCTCAAACATTTTTAGGTGGGATTTTGGAAAAGTGCCATCGTGCACCATGCTACTCAACAGGTTTGTCAATGACTTTTATAAGATCCAGGAGTTCTGGATAAAATAGTCTGAACATGATCTGGTCGCCACCTGAATCTCCAGCCTCATAGTGTACACTCTCATCATTCACTAACCACTCTAGCTACACTGGCCTGTTTGTGGACATGCTGTGTTTATTTTCTTCTCAAAGCCTGTGCCGTGGTTGTTCCCGCTCCCTGGGGTATTTTTACCATTCATGTATGCACATAAGCTGATTTATTTTTCTTTTTTATTTTTTTGATTAGAAAATATAGTTTTTATTTAGAAAGTAAATTAGAGAGTGAGAAAGAGGGGCCCAAAGCCAGGCAACATGACCTGGCCATAGCTCAGAGAGCATATGGCCACACCATAGATTAGCAAGGCAATGGAACCTTTTTTATCCTTTTTTTTTTTGAGTTGGAGTCTCACTCTGTCACCCAGACTGGAGTGCAGTGGTCGCTCCCGGCCACCGCAGCCTCAACCTGCTGGGCTCCGGCGATCCTTCCGCCTCAGCCTTCCAAGTAGCCAGAATTACAGGCATGCACTACCACGCCCGGCTGATTTTTTGATTTATTGTAGAGATGAAGTCTTGCCGCCCGGGGGCGGGGGGTCTCGAACCCGCGGGCTCAGGCAATCCACTCACCTCAGCCTCCCAAAAGCGCGGGATTACAGGCTGAGCCACCGAGCCCGGTTCTTTTTTTTTGAAGATGTGGGGTACAATTCAGGGTTATGTATACAAGTGTTCATTACGCAGGTAACCTTGTTGAGAGGTGTGCCCCTCCCTCCCCTGGCAGTTTCCCTCAATTGCCAATCTCACCCCCTCCTCCCGCAGCTCCCACTACTGGCAAACCTTTTCTTATAGTAGTATGATAATTGCTCAGGTTCCATAAGCTGATTTCTTGATGCAATTTGGGTCCTAACTCAAATGCCACCTGCTTAGTAAAACATTATCAAATCACCTGATTTAAATGAGGAATCCCTTACTGTCAAGTCACCCTGATGGCATTCTTCCTAGTCGATTTTATTGTTTTTCTGCAATCATCTGCTTTTATACTCATCACCTCTTTCTCTACCAGAATGTACGCACCATGAAAACGGGGACCCTATTGAGCCTGTTCAATTTATTTCTGTTCTCTTAACCTAGGTTACTCATAGGTGTATAGCAAATGTGCAGCGGTCATTTGCTAAATGGGATACTCTCATTTACAGATGAGGAGGGAAGCCGGAAGAATAGAACTGTTCTTAGGTTACACGGCTAGTCAACGTCTTGGAAACTGAGGTCTCAAAAGGCAGAAGAAGAGGAACCATTTCTGCAACACTACGTACCAGGCACTGCTCTCATTTAATCCTCAAAACAACTCTAAGTGACGGACTATTAGTAGGGCAGGGGGCGTGTTCACATACAAGGACCGATGTACTGCACATTTCACAGTTCACTGCAATCAGTAGGGTGTTTCTCTTCCATCCTGTGGCTCTGCCAGCTTCCTGGGCCTCAGAACCTGGAGTGCTTGCATCTGAATTGCAAGCAAGGGGAGAGAAAGATTCAAACAGTGTCAGGTGGATTTTCAGAGCCAGGCCCCACAACGCACGAGAATGCGCACAGGATGTTCCCAACTTTGACACAAAGTAAGGCGGCGCTTATTGGAAAACACGTGCGGGGCGGGGCTCCGAGCGGAAGTGGTTCCTGCTCCTCCACATCTCATTGGCCAGGAATCAGGCATTCGACACCATCTAAGGTCAAGGGGGCGGGGCTATTCACTCTTCCGGCGAGGACGGGAGGACCCGGAGAGGACCGCCATTGGTTTG
The DNA here is from genome assembly GCF_000164805.1 of Carlito syrichta. Taxonomy (NCBI): domain Eukaryota; kingdom Metazoa; phylum Chordata; class Mammalia; order Primates; family Tarsiidae; genus Carlito; species Carlito syrichta. The sequence continues at coordinate 39,157 of NW_007247428.1, forward strand.
CCGCCGCACGAATCTGATGCTCCTTCTGATGAGATCTCCGGTCCTCTTGAGGAGATGGTGATCCTGCCTAGGAGGCGGTCCTCTTGAGGACAGCGTAGACCCTTGCGTGCTCCTGCCTTCACGACCATGTGTGGGAAGAAGTTTGTCACGGGTAAGTCAAAAAATGCGGATGATAGCGTGTTTCTTCGTCAGCCTTCTGTCTACTGTACAGATGCCGTTCCTTGTGTCTTTTTCTTCTTTTCTTGTTGCAGCCCGAACTCCTACTTGTTCTTCAAAACAGCTCTGCCACTCTACGGTGTCGCACCTGCTTTCCCCTAAACCGCGTTCAGTTTCGTTTTAATTTCTGTACTCTACACGCCTCTCCTCCCTCCTCAAAATTGCGCTCTTCTGGACTTGGGCTTTACTGATGGACTCGTGAAGCCAGGCCATTTCCCAATTTCAAAGATTGCATTGACATACCTGTTTTAAATTTCGTATTCATGTTATTGAAGGCTAATAATGCATTTCAAACCCCTAGAAAGTGGGGAATTTGAAAAGAAAGGAATAACTTTAATATATATAGAAAAGGTCTAAAAACAAGTATTTTCACAATGTCTGTAATGCTGCAAGGACAAATAAAACATAGCTAGTAAAGGTTCAAGTAGATTGAACCATATAAAAGTCAACTGAAAAACTGGAAGTCTTGAGATATTCTTCTCTTGAATGCCAATTACATTAATTTTTAAGAATGAAATGTTTGCCTTTTCTTTCTTATTTATGTATTCATTCACTCATTCATTCATTCATTTAGTGTGTGGGGGTGTCTCTGTACCCCAGGCTGGAGTGCAGGGGCACGATCACAGCTCCGTGCAACCTCCAGTTCCTGGGCTCAAGTGATTCTCCCACCTCAGCCTCCTGAGTAGCTAGAACTACAGGCATATTACCACCACTCCTAGCTAATTCTATGACTTTTTGTAGAGACGGGTTTCGCTATGCTGCCCAGATGGGTCTCGAACTCCTGAGCTCAAGCCATCTTCCCAAAACTGCTGGGATGACAGGGTTAGGCAGTGGCGCCTTGCCAGAAATGTTTTTCTATAGAGACCATTTCTTAAAGAAAATTTTCTTCTCTTCAGATGCTATTTCAAAATTACAAAAAGTTGCAAGATAAAGAAGAGGGAAAACCACGTTCCCTTTACCCAGATTCACTTTGGTATTTTGCATTCTACTTCATTTGCTTCATCATTTGCTCTTTATCTTTCTGAATCACTTGAGAGTTATTAAAAGTACACATCATTGCCCTTTTCTGCTAGACATAGGTGTCTGTTTCCCAAAAGTGGGGAGATCACCATGGAGATTTCTGTTAATATGGAGATTGTACATAGTACCATGGAATAGAGAAGAGCAAGAAGCTACAGCTTCACCCCGTGTAACTAACACCTCCCACTGCAAACCTCCTTATATTGTTACAGTCTATTTATGTTTCTTTTCCTTCTGCCAGACTTACTGATCCTGAGGGCGAGGACTGAGTCTGATCATCACTCAAATTCTGTGACTGGCACATGGTAGGTGCCTGAGATTTTTTTCCTAAATATTGGCTAACTGTGGAAAGATTTCAAATATTAATTTTCTTTGCCTGATAAAAATGAATACATTTTCTTTTTACTGCTAATTTCCAGTTTAACTGTTTCATGATTAGAGAAGTTTGTAATATTTCTTCTTCGTGAAATTTATTAATCAAATTTAATTAAATGTATTTATTAAATTAATTTTCTTATGCCTAAATATATGATAAATTTTTCTGAATGTGCCACGGCCAATTTAAAAGAAGGCATGTTCTCTATTCTTAGAGTTGAGAGTTTGACATATGTTAATAAATTCTGCCTTATCCATTATTTTGTTTAGGTCTTTTCTCTCTGAACTTATATTTGCTCTGTCTTCTACTGAGAGTGGAATATTAATGTCTCTTATTCGCTCTGTGTTTCTTTTTCTGTCTCCTTGCTTCTGCTGGAATTTTTACTTCATAAACGTTATTTGGTAGTAAAAATTCTTAAATGTTATAGCATTATTCTGCATTATTGTCTTTAACATTGAAATTATTCTTTTGTCAAATCTTTTTGCTTTGGGGATTGAATTTAATTTTGCTGTTACCAGGATATCCTGCTCTCTTTCTGTTTCTAATTTTTTATTTCCATTCTTCCTTTAATACTTTCTGGTATGTTTTTCCCCCTCCCTTTTTATTTAGCCTTTTTGAATCACTGTTTGAGATGTGTCTCTTTATACAAAAGCATTATTATTTTTTTTAAAAAGCAGGTTAAGCCCATTTCTATTTATTATATAAATTATATTTTCTCAATTTTGTCACAATCTTTTATAATTAACTGATCTATTATATTTGCTATGTTTCTCTAATATGTGTATTCTTTGCTCTTTAATTTATATACACATATATTTGGACATTTAGGGAAGCTTGCATTTTTGTTCCAGTGGCTGTCTTTGTACTAATATCTTTTTAAATGCCTATAGTCTCTTGTTTTATTATTTAGTCTATTAATACCTGATTTTTCCATTTTTATTAACATTTTTGACCTTCTACCTACTGTCTACTCTATCGTCCTTCTTCCGTTCATTTCTTGCATTGTTTTTACTTTGACAAAACATATAACATTCATGCATTAGTCATTCATTCTCATTCCTCCCAGATTTGCTTTATTCTTTAAATCTATATCATTCATTCATTCATCTATCCATCCATCCACCCACCTACCAGCCTATTTAACCACATAACTGCTTTACCACTTAGAAAGTTTTTCAGATAGCATTTGGTTGGCAGAAGCTTACCTTCTAGTACAGGAGCTGGCAAACTTTTCTTTAATGGACCAGATAGTAAATACATTAGGTTTTGCTGGCTCTACAGTTTCCATTCTAAGTACTTAGTTCTGCTCTTGTGTCAGAAAAGCCACCATAGACTATAAGCAAATTGATATAGCTGCATTATCATATTTTATTTGTAGACAGTGAAATTTGAATTGCATATAATTATCTCAGGTCATGAAATAGTGTTATTCTTATTATTTTCTTTCAATCATTTAAACTGTAAAAACAATCTTCATTGTGTACACACCAGAGGAAGGACTGGTTGCGATGCCTGGGCTGTAATTTGCTAACATCTGCTCTAGGAGTTTCCTCAGCAAGGGCTCATGCATACAGAATTCTCTAAGATCTTTCCATTGAAAACTATTTTGTAAGATTTATTTTTTATTTTTCGTTTACTTTTATTAGAGATGTCAACTTGCTGTGTTGCCCAGGTTGGTCTTGAATTCCTGGCCGTAAGCAATCCTCCCCCCTCCACCTCTCAAAGTGGCAGAATGAACCACCATGTCCAGTCTGAAAACTGTTTTAATAGTCATGATACTTGAAGGGCAGCTTTGTTGAATAGGAAATCCTTGGTTCATACTTTCTTTTCTTGAACATTTAAAAAACACTGCTCCATTTTTGCTTTGCTTTATATATTGTTTTTGAATGCCTGACACTAGTTCTGTATTTTTACCTTTGCATGTTATTTGATCTTTTTGCCTTGGTGGCTTTGAAGATTTTGTCTTTGTATTTGAAATATAATGGTTTAAATAGATTATATCTTGTTGTTCGTACATTTTCAATATATAGATAGACTTAGAGATTTATTTCTGGAAAGTTTTCTTGGATTATGCTTTTCAGTAGTAGTTTTGTTCTATTGATTATCTTTTTCAGGTACTGTAGTAATATGAATGTCATTCCTTCTTTACTTGTCTTTTATTTTCATTACTTTCTGCTCTCCTTCTTATTTTCCTGATCTCATTCTCATTTTATTGAATATTTTCCTTCCCCTTCGTATTCACCAGTGCCATCTATGAATTTTACTAAAGTCTGTTCTCACTTAGATATCTTGCAATTTATTCTTTATTTCTAAAATAATTTTGTATTTTCTATCCATGTCTTTCCTGAGTACAATAAACAGTTTTCATTTCTTCCTGTTTTTTAAATTCTTTGCTTAGCTTTTTAGCTTTGATCTGAAGTGATTTTTTAAAATATTGCCAAATATTCATTTGTATCTATTTAACTCTTAGAATATTATGTAACATTCCTTTTTGTTTTTTTCTTGGCTGTTTTTCTGTGCTTGGGTTTACTTCTGTTGATATGTATTGAACTTAGTTTTACTTTTTTCCAAAACTCTATAAGCAAAAACTAATGTATTCAAGGTACTCAAACTTAAGTTGAAAGGGAAAGGGAGAGAAGTAGGTAGGTAAAGAAAAGAGGTATGGATATGGCTGCTTGCATATAGAGCTGACTGGAATGCACTCGATAAGAAACTTACTGAAGTTTTTGGGGAAAAAATGCACTGCCAAAGGGACTAGTGCCTATACTAGCTTGTGACTGAGGCTTAAAATGATGTTTGGCACTGCATTCTCTTCTGGATGAGAAGCAGAAAAAACACAAAAACTGCTAGATTTTCAAGGAAGGCAGTTTCCTCATGCCAACTTCATATGTGGCCCAGAAGTACTTGAAAAAGAAGAATCTTCTGGATAGCGGAGACAAGAGCCATAGGTAAGCAATGGACAAGGAAGCTACTTAAAGGAAAAGCAAACACTGTATATTCCCAGAACAGGTCTCTCAGCCTAGGGTCCCATGAGATTGCATTGTCCCATGAGATTGCATTGTTCCTGTGGCTTAGTGGCTGCTGTATGCCTCCCATTCTTCTGCTTTCTGAATAAGAGTGTTCAATGCAGTTTACCTTATACCAGTTTCACCATTGTATATTGGGAATGTTGATCTCTGATGTAGAGACTGCTGAATATCAACCATGAGCTTTGCGATTTTTGACTTTGAGCTTGAACCTAGGCAAATACATTGAATAGTTAAGGTTGTCTCCCTTGGAGAGGGGATAAAGTGTTTGACATGGAGAAGAGAGGGAGCTGGTCTTTGTTCACAAGAAGGTTAGATTGCATTAGACCTTTGTCATTGTTCCCTGGTGTGTAGTTCCCTTTATTTTGGGGGTATCATACTCCCCAGCCCATTTGAACTAGACAAATGTGAGCAAAAGTAACATACATCATCATTTCTAGGAGGAAGAATTATTCGCCAGTTCATGCCTCACAAAATTCTGTGTTCCATCTGCCATGACAACCATCATTGTTTTGTCTAGTAAATTGTGGCAACTTCATCAGCTTGGGTCCTGGAGTAAGGATAAAGAGGCTCTGTAACACAGCCCCTAGCTGATGCATGATGGACATATAGTATGTGTAAGAAACCAGCCTTTGTTCTTATAGACTATTGAGATTTGGAGAATAAAGTGTTCGTGTAGTATAACATAGCCTATTCTAACGGGATGCTATAAATAAACAATTGGGAGAAGATTGAATTATAAATGGCCAGGGAACATAAGAATGAAGATAATGGAGTAGAAGTGCCCAGGAAAGCAACATGTATAACTTGGTGCTTGTACTAGGGTACATTTAAGATACTCCTGGAATATAATGTTGGGATTAGGGACTTGTAAAGAGACTGGAGTTTCTGTTTGACAAACGGCAGTCAGAAGGTTGCAATTGGGAAATGATTTTTAATCGTTTCTGGGTCTCACATGTGCAGCTTCCACAAGAATGCCCAGATGATTGGGTGAATTATGTTCATTCGGACACACGTAGCATTGTCTCTGACAGACTTCCTCTTAGTAATCAAACTGGTTTCTTTATCTTTCTACTTAAAGAGGACAATAAGATAGATTGTTCTTTTTATGAAATGAATTTGTGTTAATTTTTATAATAAATGTATTACTGTTTCACTATAACTGAAGAACCTAAGCAAATACATTCAATATTCAAGTATATTAATTTATTTTATATTTCTTTCTTAACTGCTATTAACTTCCTTTCCCCTTAAAATTATGAAAAAAATGCTATTGCTTTTGCTGTATGATTACTGCTGAAAAACAGAAGATAACTTTATATTTTTGACTTTTTTTCTTGCCTCATTTCCTTAGGTATTGAAAGAGTAAATTCTCTTTATTTTTCAGATAATTCCAGAAAGATAACAACTCTCTGTGTAATTGATTGCAATATGAAATATATCCATGTCCCACATCATCAGAGTTTTTAAGTCACCCATATTTACATATGTTCATAGAACTGACCCATCACATCAGAAGTTTGCGTGAACTGTCAGCTCATCAGGGGTGGTGCAGTCATCTGCCTCATTTATCGAGTCACATTAGTTACCAGTATTTTTTTTTTTTAGGAATCTCTTTGATTTTGTAAGTCATAACTACTTGTGCTGATTTTAAGTGCTAAGAATACTATTTAGGATCTTGTGTAGCAGATTGTCCACATTTTTCTCTTGATGTATAACTCTATATAGTACCTTTGACTTCCCTTAGTAAATTAAAAATAGAAGAATTGTATCGAAATTATTTTAAAATAATATAAAATGTGTTAGTTATAGACAGGCAATAAATTTGAGCAAAATGAACAATGCAAGACTTTCTCATTGTAATTGTGGCTAAACCCCCAGTTACTTAATCTGCTGAATTTTGTACATATGTGTTTTTCAGAAGCATTATCTTATTAACAGCATAGATGGCTGAAAATATATGTATATATTTAGAAAATTTTATTTTTCCTTTTGGTTTTGTTGAATTATTTCCCTGTTCTTTGCTTGATGAGTATTGCTTGTTGTTTTGGATGGTTCTTATATATATATATATATATATATTTTTTTTTTTTTTGAGTTGGAGTCTCACTCCGTCGCCCAGACTGGAGTGCAGTGGCCACTCCCGGCCACCGCAGCCTCGACCTCCTGGGCTCTGGCGATCCTTCCGCCTCAGCCTTCCGAGTAACTGGAGCTACAGGCGTGTGTTACCACGCCCGGCTGTTTTTTTGATTTATTGTAGAGATGAGGTCTTGCTGCCCAGGCGGGTCTCGAACCTGCGGGCTCAGGCAGTCCATTCACCTCAGCCTCCCAAAGGTGCGGGATTACAGGCTGAGCCACCGAGCCTGGCCTGGTTCTAATATTTTTTTACCTATTTTTTTTTCCCCTCATCTGAGCTTGTACTGCCTGTTATTTCTGATATTTTACATATTTCTTGGTGGGGAATGAGAGTTTATTTTTAAACATTGCTTTGGTAAATACAGCCTCATTCTGCATCATAATTGTTGGTTTGCAAATTTTGAGAAGTCTACATTCTCACTCCACTGTTACTCCAGATCCAATCTTCAACTGCAGAACCAGGGAATTATCACTAACAGAAATGGAAAAGAAAATATACATGCTCTCAGTGAAGTAGGTTGTGAATAGTAAATTAGTATGTCTTCATTTATTTTAGATATGGAATGTTGCATAGTCATACTATAATTACTTAGTATCTCTGTAGCTCTGTGGATTCCAAAAGTATATGCAAATGCTGTCTCTTCAATCCTCACAACAAGCCTGTGGCAGTAAATCGTTAAAACATTCATGGGCACATGTTTGTTGTGAGAGTCAAGGAAGATAATTCACCTCAAGTAGCCCTGGGCATTGCATGCCTGTAAGTCAGCACTTATGCCATGTAACTCCTCTCCTCTTTCACCTCTGTATAACAATACTAGTGATGGTAGTAGTACAACATAGATCGATACTTCTTTGGTAAAAATAAAAGGATGTTTAATAATCATTTTATTAGATCAGATATCCGAGGACACGTAACAGCAAATGATTTCCTTCTAATTTTTTCGTTTCTGAGGGTAACGTGGATGGGTTCTGCGAAGTTAACACCGCATGCCAGTCTTCACTCAATGTTGTCCGAGCAGTGAATCATCAGCAGCATCACAGCTTTTCTTCTTAGTTGGTATGATGGGCCTTGTCAGCCACCTTGAGCCTCAACAGTTCAAAGAGATTAAGGCACTAAACATGGTCAGTAATTTCTGAAGAGAACATTTCTGTGTTGTTAATGAATTTGAGTTGAAGGGTGTACAAGTAAACATGGTGATCATAAAAACATTTTTATATCTTTTTTACTTGTTTCATTAACAAAAGTATTTTATACATATTACTTCGTTCGAACAGAAAACAATCCTGTGTTTACAATGCTTATTTTTACATGATAAAGGCCTATTAGAATTTAATGAAACAATTCACATATTTGTATTAAGCATTTTGGTTGATAAGATCTTATTTATCTCTTGATTTTAAGTACCTAACCAGTTAGTCCAGATTTTCTGTTCTTTGGGGAGACCATACTACATTTCCATAGATGTCAGGAAAGCATACAGTGTAGTTATATGTAGCAATTGTATGTATTTTTTCTGTTCTAATTATGTTTTTATTTTCATCATATGTGCTGAATGATTTTTTAGTGTGGACACAGTGTATTCTGATTTTTGTATGGTACCTTTCGTCGCCACCGCCGTACTTCTTCATTACTTTTCAGTTAGTGCTATTTGGATGAGAACTTACAGAGTTTCTGAAATAGATTTGTGAAAAATCTGGCCACAAACTCTCACTGTTAAATGCTTTAAATCCTAATATCAAAAGAACTTTCACTTTTGGGCTGTGTTTCTCTTAGCAACCCTCAGCTCCTTTCTGCAAGATTTTATTTTATCGAGACTGAGATCTAGAGGCACGATTCTGAGGGACTTTGCTATGGGATCTTCCTGGCACAGTACCATTAGAAAACTTAGGGTATGAGAAAATGAGATGTTTAGCTCACATTAAGAATTCCTGGGTAAATTTATTTCTTGGCATTATAGTAAATAGGTTGCAGATGAGACTTTTGTCATATTTAACAAGTTTAGTAGGAGCTATTGTTGCGACACTATGATCACTTGTGTACTTTGTGGTTTTGTAGTTTCCTAATGTATATTCTACACATTTCCTCAGTCCTCATGACAATTCAAAGATTTTGAATTTTTTTTCTCTTTTAATTTTTATTTTGAAATTGTGGGGTTCTTTCTTACAAATTTGTTGTGGGCGTGAAATGTGGAACTCCATATGAAAGTCTGAACTACATGTCTGCCGGGTCTGTAATCATTCATCAATCCTTTTTATTATTATCAGTACTAATATTAGTAGTGCCAGTATTATAACTAATGCTGTCGGTCTTAATAGCACTATTATATTAGTATTAAGAAGAGCATTGTCAGTGATTGCTCATAGGTTTTCATGAATGGTTTCTTATATACATATTGGAATATATTCTGCATTTTTATTTTTCTGTGCATTTTTCTATAAAAAGTTTTATAACATTTTTCAACATCTAACATTTTTTCTATAATATTATTATTATTATTTTATAATAATATTATAATATTATTTTTCTATAGTACCCTATGGCTGTTTATGTTCATTGTGATAACTTGCTTACAGTGCAAACATTGAAACTACTGCTAACATAAGTGGGGAAAAATAATAGTAGAAGATGACAGATTTTCTTAATTTTGTTCATTCAGGATTTCAAATTATAAAATGGAATTTTATAATTTTATTGCATTGCTTTAATTCAGCATAATTGTTGTGCGGAAGTGGTATGTTACAGACACCCTTGTCTCTATTTATGTTTTTATATATTGAAAAATTATCCACTACCAGGGGGAGTGAGAGCCAGTTAGAACTCCCAATAGGTAGGAGTCTTGTTTTAATCTTCTGCATGTGGTCAGCCCGTTTTTGCAGTACCATTTACTGAATAGATTCTCTCCCCAGTGTTTGGTGGCGGAGGCTTTGTCGAAGATGAGTTGGTTGAGAAATTTAGGTTTTGCTTCTGGATCTCTAGCCTGTTCCATTGGTCTATATGCCTATTCTTGTACCAATACCTGTCTTGCTTATTGTAGCTTTATAATAAAATTTAAAGTCTGGGAGTGTGATACCACTCGCTTTTTTTTTCTGAAGATTGCTTTGGTTATTCATGGTCATTTACGTTTCCATATGAATTCCGATATTGTCATTTCCAGGTCTGAAAAGAATGCTGCTGGTAATTTAATGCACATTGCGTTAAATCTGGCTGAGGCTGAAGACAACAGTTTTTTTTTTTATATATATATATCAACAAGGTGCCTGAATGAAACGCAATTGTATACCTAACCCTTAACTGTACCCCACAACTTCATAATAAAATATAAATAAATAATTGAAGAATAAATAAAATAAAATAATAACAATAGCAAATATCTGTCTGGGAATGGAGAGACAACAGTTTTTAAAAAGAAAATTTATGCCAGGCTCGGTGGCTCAGCCTGTAATCCCGCGCCTTTGGGAGGCTGAGGTGAGTGAATTGTCTGAGCCCGCGGGTTCGAGACCCGCCTGGGCAGCGAGACCTCATCTCTACAATAAATCAAAAAATCAGCCGGTTGTGGTAGCACGCGCCTGTAGTTCTGGCTCCTCGGAAGGCTGAAGCGGAAGGATAGCCGGAGCTCAGCAGGTCGAGGCTGCAGTGACCGGGAGTGGCCACTGCACTCCAGTCTGGGTGACAGAGTGAGACTCCAACTCAAAAAAAAAAAAAAGAAAGAAAGAAAATTTATAGTTGTATATATTTATGGGACACAAAGTGTTGTTACAATTTTTGAGTACATGTTGAATAATTAAACTAACTTGATTTATCTAGCTTAAGACTTCAAGTGGAGAATAACTGTCACCTCTGTAAATGCTTTTATTATTTATCAGCTGATTCTAATTTTATTGTTTTACAGAAATATTTGCAAATTGTTTTTTATGTGTTTAATCCTTTTTTTAGATGTACATACATTTCAATCTAATCTTTGGGGTATACATCACTAAGTTTTGGTACATGAATAGGATTGCATAGCTACCAACACAATCAAGACACAGAATAGTTCCACCACCAAAAATAATCTCCTTGTTTTGTCTTTTTTTTTTTTTTTGTCCAGTTCTCTTTACTGGCAAACCCTCAGTTATTCTCCTGTTTTCTAGTTTTGTCTTTTGCAGAATGCCATAGAAACACAGTCAATACATGTAAATTTCCTCCTATTCTTTTTAATTCTGAGTGATAATTCATTGGGTGGAAGTAGCACATTTATGTTTTTAGTATTCAAAGGCCAGTTGGGTTGTTTTACATTTTCAGGAATTAAGAATAAGTTATTTTAAAAATTTGCCTACACTTTTTTATATGAATACACATTTTTCTTTTTCTTGGTCAAATACTTGGGAGTTCGAAGGCTAGATCATATGATAAGTGTATGTTTATAAGAAACTGACAAGCCCTTTTCCACAGCGGTTGTACCATTTTGCATTCTACCAGCAGTGTATGAAAGCTCCGTTTCCTCAGCATCCTCTCCAGCAATTGCGTTGTCAGCTGAATGTTTTGTATTTGGATTTTTAAAATAGATGTTTCTAATTGGTAGATAGTGTCAAATCCTTGTGGGTTTTTTTTTTTTTGAGTTGGAGTCTCACGCTGTCGCCCAGACTGGAGTGCAGTGGCCGTTCCCGGCCACCACAGCCTCTACCTGCTGGGCTCCGGCGATCCTTCTGCCTCAGCCTTCCGAGTAGCTGGAACTACAGGTGCGTGCTACTGTGCCCAGCTAATTTTTTTGATTTGCTGTAGAGATAAGGTCTCGCCAACTTGCCCAGGCGGGTCTCAAACCCGCGGGCTCAGGCAATCTACTCACCTCAGCCTCCCAAAGCGCGGGGATTACAGGATGAGCCACCGAGCCTGGCTTCCTTGTGGTTTAATTTGCATTTTTAGACTCTTCCTTCACACTACACAAAAAGTAAATTAAAATCGATCAAAGACCTAAATATAAGATCTAAAATATTAAATTTTCATATGAAGATGTAGGTGTAACTCTTTAAAATCTTAATTCGGTGATAGTGTCTTAATTATGAAACCTAAAGCACAAGCAACAAAAGAAAAAATAGATAAATTGGACTTTATCAAAATAAAAATCTTTTATGTATCAATAATTGGAAGAAAAACAACCTGATGTTATAATGGAGAAAGAATCAGAATGAATATTTATCCCCAAAACATATACAAATGACCAATAACCAGAGAACAGAGGTTCAACATCTTTAGCAAACATGGAAATACTAATCAAAACTACAATGAGATACCTGTCATATCTACTGGAATCTTCAATATGATAGAAAGTAAATAAGTATCACTGGCGATGTAGAGTAATCGGAACCCTTATACATTGCTACTGGGAATATACAGCTGCATTGCCATTTGGAAAAACAGTCTGGTAGTTCTCCAAATGGTTATGCATTAGGTTACCATATGACCCTGCGGTTCAACTCCTAGGTACATGTCTAAGAGAACTGAAAACATATGTCTACAACAAAAACTTATAAATGAATGTTCATAGCATCTCTATTCATAATGGCCAAAAAGTGGAAACAATCCAAATATTGATCAATTAATGAATGAACAACAAAATGTAGTATATTCATACAATGGAATACTACTCAGCAATACAAAGAAATGTACTGACACATGTTACAATATGAGATAAACTTGGAAAACATTATGCTAAGTGAAAGAATCCTAAGAGAAAAAAAAGACTGTATATTGTGTGAGTCCTTGTATGTGAAATATCAAAAGGCAAATCTGTAGATGCAGAGTAGATACACGGTTACCTCAGGCTGAGGATTGAGGGAATGGTGGGGGTAATAGTCGGTACCAAGTTTTCTTGTGTGGGTGGTGAAAATGTTCCAATATTACAGTGTGATGATGGTTGACCCATTCTGTGAACATATGAAAAATCATTGACTCGCACACTTTAAATTGGTAAATTGTATGAAATGTGAATTAAGTGTAAATAGACTGTTTTTAAAAGCAGCATCACATTGTCACCTGTCAGTGAATGTAACCTGTATGTCCTTTTCTTTTTTTTTTTTTTTTTTTGAGTTGGAGTCTCACTCGGTCGCCCAGACTGGAGTGCAGTGGCCGCTCCCGGCCACCGCAGCCTCGACCTGCTGGGCTCCAGTGATACTTCCGCCTCAGCCTTCTGAGTAGCCGGAATTACAGGCATGCACTACCATGCCCGGCTGATTTTTTTATTTTATTGTAGAGATGAGGTCTCGCTACCCAGGCGGGTCTCGAACCCGCGGGCTCAGGCAATCCACTGACCTCAGCCTGCCAAAGTCGCGGGATTACAGGCTGAGCCACCGAGCCCGGCTTATGTTCTTTTTTTATTATGGAATGTCAAATTATAGTTTGCTGAAAAACCAGTACTTTTTGAAAAATTGGATGTTGCTCATCTCCAGATGAGTTTATGTGACTAGTTATATAATCCATTTTTGTTCCCTTAGGTCCAAGATGGTCTGTTCTCTGGTATTGGTAGATGCCAAAAAATATATGGTAAGTGCATTAGTAGCAATTTTATATTTTCTTTTGCTTTCAGATTAAATTCTGCTTCTTTCATCTTGGCTGATTTAATACTCCTGGGGGACATGTAACCTCCTTATTTATATATTATTTGTCTTGACTCACTTTAATATCATTTTTTCAGAAGATCTTAAAAATATTGTTGTATGACTTTGGGATTAAGGGATGAAGAAGTTTGATAAAAGTTGGGAAGGACATACTATAAGATACAATTGTGTCCCCAATGTGGTTAATTGAGTGGTGATAAAATAATTTCTTTGGGGTGTATTTATCAGGATTATTGTGATTTCTGATAGTTGTTTGAACAATATATAGCTACCTTACTTCTACAAATTTATCTCCCTTTTTAAGAGGATTATTATTTTCTTAGTATTTATTGATGGTTAATGCTGGTAGTTTGTGGAGGTATTTAGTGTGGTATCTTTTTTTGTTTCCACCTACCCTTCCAATCTAGTGCTTTTAATTTTTTTAATTTTTTAATTTTTAATTTTGAAGATGTGGGGTACAATTCAGGGTTAGGTATACAAATGTTCATTATGCAGGTATCCTTGTTGATGAGGTGTGCTTCCCGCCCCCCGGCTTTTACTTTTTTAAATATATAAAGGCAGACAATGATATCTCCATTTTTAATGAGTTGCTGTATTAAAGAACTCATTCCACAACATTCCAATTGGTGAGATACAAGGGGGACTCTTCTGAGAACTCTGCCTTCCCGATCATGAATTTTGAAGTATTAACTGTCAGCTGTGCCGGGACAGCTCTATCATGTATCAGAATTAGCAAGATCTCGAGATCCTTTGTTATAAAGAAAGACATGGTGGCCGGGCTCCGTGGCTCAGCCTGTAATCCCAGCACTTTAGGAGGCCGAGGCGAGTGGATTGCCAGGGCCCGAGGGTTCGAGACCTGCCCGGACAACTTGGCGAGACCTCATCTCTACAATAAAATTAAAAAATAGCTGGGTGTGGGGACCCATCAGTAGTTCCGACTGCATCTGTAATTCCGACTACTCGGAAGGCTGAGGCGGAAGGATGGCCGGAGTCCAGCAGGTCGACGGTGTGGTTGGTGGCGGTGAGCTGGCTTGCCACTGCACTCCAGCATGGGGAAAGGAGTGAGACTCCAACTTAAAAAAAGAAAAAGAAAAAGAAAGACATGGTAATTGTAATGGTGAACTACAGGTAATAGAATTTCTTACCAACTTACATGGTGCTGTAAAGAGGAAATGTCATAAGTAAATTTTGTTCTTTATATACCACTTATGTCATGATTACAGAGTATCTTTGCTGCTTTTCTGTGTTTGAGGATCCAAAAGAATCTTCAGTGTTTGCTCATGAATCTTCACAACAAATCCGTGTCAGTGAATGTGTAAAAGATTCAATGGCTCGAATTTGTTGTGAAGGTATATGAGAAGGTCAACCTAAAAGTTCCAAGTACATTGCCGCTGTATAAAGAAGCAGTTCCCTTATATAATTCTTCGTGTTGCTCATCTTCTATTTCTGTCTACCTTTATTTTTATGGTACATTGTGAAATAAGTCAGTGGAATATAATGAGATATACTATAGTCTCTCACTACATGTCAGCCTGTATCCTTGGCACTTGTTCCTGGTAGGGAGTAGCCTGTCCTCATCTGTGTGGTTTAAACAGCCTACAGTCAATGACAGAAATAAGAAGTGGGAGAAGTGTGTGAAAATAGTGATTGGTTTCCAGATGTTAGCCCTCACAGCTTTTATAGACCTATAAGAGTCCTAGAGAATGGGCAGACTTCTTCTCTCCTTTGTGTCTTCTATTAAACTTGCTTTGGTGAAGAAGGCGATGAGTCTGTACTACATTGTGTCAAGCTTTGAAAGAGATGATAAGTAAAGCGTCACATGGGTATTGCTACTGCCAGGTGGGAGTGAAAGGGCGTTTCTGATCATGGCCAGGAGAACTGGTTCAGGGTCACGTATGTCTTCACATACTGTCTTAGTACATCCCTCAGATTCAGAAGGGTTCAGGGAATATCATAGCAAAAGGGGCCTACAGTGGAATTCAACAGATATAAGTTAAAACTTTAGTTTCCTCATTAATGATTGAGGAGGAAATTGACTTTTCACCCTGCCATCTCTCATGTATTTCTGTTGCTCTTATGAAATTCTGGGTGTCTTGCAACAGTTTTTCTATGGATTTGCACTGAAGGAACATGTGGAGAAAAGAAGGGTGTGGTTGGTGTACTTGAGTTTCCTTTTAACTTCAGGGAGCATCAGACCATTTGAAATGAACAAACGAAAGGAAACAGGACCACGAATAATTTACTCCTGCTCCGGACAATGATCTGGGTACACACAGAACAGGTGGGAAGGTCTTCCCTGAGCGTGGGATACAAACTGGAGGGCAGTGAAGTGGCTATTCCCTAGGAACATGAATAAGCAAATCAGGGTCAGGCCTCATGCTGTGCTGAGGGAAGTGATGAAAGCTGCAGGGTGTTGTGATGGGAATCAGCACGTCCACATTCAGGCATGCTTTGTGCAGTGCTCTACTCAGAAGGACGCCAGCCACAACTTCTGCCTGTTGATGGTTCTGTCCTGGGTAGAGGAAGACTTGCCAAGAACACATTTTTGGTTACCTTCGGACCAGTGATGGAGTGGAAATGCTGGTGCTTTGAGTTGCCTTCCCAGATGTCAGAATATCCTAGGTGGCCACCCAGAACACAGGCATCCTCAAGGTGATTTTAGTGGCCCATTTCTAAAAACATGAACACCTACAGGTTATAGAAGATAAAGATAGAGGAGAGAAAGAATTCCCTACTAGAGGAAGAAAAAATGGGAACACATGTTTTTTTTACTGGTCCTGCCAATCATCCAGGTGCACATAGGGCATTTTCCTAAATCATTATTGAGGGAGGTATGCTGCTGGGAGGGCAGTGGAGTGGATATTCCTTCGGACTTATGAATAAGTGAGATCAGGATTCAGCCATCATGGTCTAATAAGGGAAGTAATGAAACTTGAGAAAGTTACATAGTCCAATGGGGCAGCAGCTCCACATTCACTTGCTGGGTGCAGTGCCCTACCCAGAGAAGTATCTTAAGACTACACGTGACTGGTTTCTTCTTGACTAGAGTAAGATTCACCAAATACAAGATTGTGATGGACATCTGACTTGTGATGCAGTGAGGCTACAGGTGCCATGATCTGCCTTATCAAATCTCAGGAGACACTAGGTACAAAACTGAACCTCACTCATACTCTAGATATTGTCAGTGGTCCATTTCTAAAATGGTGAACACCTACAGGTTATGTTCTTGAGTTTTCTGGGAAATAATTTAATTCTTTACATGGGATGCAATTATCCTTCCAGATAGAAGGTAGAATGGGAAGGAGCTTGTTTTCTAATGGTCCTGCCAATCATTCAGGCACACACAGAGCAGATGGGGGGTACTCAGGGAGGGAAGGATGGAAAGGATGGAAGTCAGAAGGCAGTGGAGTGGGTATTCCCTAACACTTACAAATGAATAAGTTCAGGGTTCAGGTCTCATGTTGCTCTGGGTGGAGTAATGAAAATTGCACAGTATTACTATGGCGAATGGGACTGCACATCCACATTCAGCCTTGCTTGTGCAGTGCCTTACCGAGAAAGGTGCTAGACACTTAGACTCAGTGTCACTTGTTCTTTTCTTGGTAGACTAAGACTCACCATGAGTCCACGTGTTTGTGGACTTAAGACCGTTGATGGTAGTGAAGCTGCAAGTACCTGAGAAACCTTATCTGTTCCCAGGGTATTGTAGACTGCCACCTGGACCTTGCTCATCCTCAAGATGATTTCAGTGGTCCATTCCTGACAACATGAATACTCACAGGTAAGAGAAGATGAAGACAGAGGAGAGGAGGGTACTAACTAATAGATGAGAAAATGAGACAAGCATATTCTCTCCTGGTCCTGCCAATCACACTGGTAAATATAAAGGAGGTGAATGAGGGGGGGATGCAAATTATTGAACGATCTTCTGAGTTTTCAGATGATTTCACTTTATGTTCTTGAATTTTCTGGGAGATAATTTAATTCTTTACATGGGATGCATCCTAGTTGTATAATCCATATCTTCACAAACAGAAAGGCCAACACATTTCCAACACAGCAAGTCACAACGAAATGTTGTTTTGGGACATATCTCTGGGTCACACAGTTCCATCCTCTCTTTAGACTTGGATGTGAATGATAGAAGACAAAATTGGAAGAAGTTTGTTTTCTAATGGCCCTGCCAATCATTTAGATAAGCATACAACAGGTGATGGGGTACTCACAGAAGGAAGGATGGAAGTTGGAAGGTTTTGGAATGGGTATTCCTTAGCACTTACAGATGAGTAAGTTCAAAGGGTCCTTCCTGGGGGCTTTCCCAGGGTTGCCTGGAAAGCCACTTGAACCCACTAGTAACAATATATTTTGGTTAAAATAATTGTGATTGAACACTGGGGGTGAAGTTGAGCCTCTAAGGAGCTAATTTCTGGTACTGTCATTTGGTTGGTAGGTAGGTAGGTCTTAAGTTAGAGAATGTGTTTGTAAAGTTTTTAGTTAGGTCTGCAGACGAGGCAATAACCATCCCTTGTCTTTCTATGCAAGTTCCTTGTTTATAAAGTATTTTCATATTTGTTGTTTTACTGTATTTACAGTGAAAATGATAGAAATAATAATAGATTACAACTATCAATGCATGCAATCTCCTTATGTAATGAACAGTACACACACACCTACAGTAAGGAGTGAATGAGATAGTTCTTGTAAAGGCACTCACTGCAGTGTCTGATAGAGCAGGAAACGTTGGACAAAAGTTTTTTAATATTACTGTTATTTCTCCAACCCTTCTCCTTTCCTCCGTTTCTCTTACTTAATCTTTCTAGTATTTTTTCTTCTTTTCTTCTCTCCTTCTCTTGTTCCATCTCCTCTCCCATCTTCTCTTTCTTCCTCACTATCCTCTCTTCTTCTTTCTACTATCTTTCCGTCTCTCTTAATGAAAATTTTATTATAGTAGTATTTTCCCTATTTGTATATTTTAGTTGATCACTGCCAAATAGAGATGGCAAGTGTAAATGTATTTTCCTCCATAACTTTCAGAAATGACTTGCTACTGGTTACAGTGTGTTAATGAATGCTATTGAACATTCTCTACTAATGGTGTGGCCTCTGTGTTAGGTGCATGCCAGTGAAGACTCCTCTCTCCTCTCCTCTCTTCCTTCCCCTTCTCTTTTCTCTTGCCCTCTCCTTTTTCTTTATCTTTCTTTCTCATTTCCAACCTCTCCTATTTATTTTCTCCTCCTCCCACGTCCTTCCTTCCTCCCTTCTTTCCTGTTTTCATGATGAGTAAAATAAGCTTAGTGTGCCAGGTTAAATTGCATTAAAGTATTTTGTTTGTCATTATTTGAAGATATGTGTGTCGTACTTGCTTATCCTAATAGAAGACAAGCCAAACTAAATGGAGTGGAAGTTGTCCCTTCACTCACTTCTATCGCCTCAATATTAACAACTCAGTGTCCATAGTCTTACCACCTCTGCTTCTGCACAGTATTTTCACACTTAACGAGATATATATTGGTAAATATACATTAGATGTGCTTTGGGGCTGTTTAAAGGGTTTGTCTGCTTCTCATCTAGTCTTGCAAAGTATCTTTCTGAAGCATTAAGATTTGGAGAACATCGGGTATTTCAAAAGCCCCAAATTTTAGTTCCAGTAAATATTTCTGAGTGGACTGACTTCTCAATAAGGAAAGAAGTTAACAATTGTAATTCACTTTTCTTTTTTTTGTTGTTTTTTAAAATTACTATTATTTTTATTATAAAGATGTGGGGTACAATTCAGGGTTAGGTATACAAACATTGATTATGCAGGTACCCTTGTTGATGAGATATGT
>NW_007247428.1:58732-70653 GCF_000164805.1 Carlito syrichta
CCACTCACCTCAGCTTCCCAAAGGCGTGGGATTACAGGCTGAGCCACCGAGCCCGGCTCCCATCGCTTTCTTATAGTATTATAATTGTTCAAGGTCTGCTTATGAGTGAGAACATATGGTACTCTGTTCTTTGTTTCTGTGATAGATCACTGAGTATGATTGACTCCAATAGTACTTGGTTAGTTGCAGTTTCAACAAGGGTTAATTTCATATATGATGGCTTTATTTGTGGATTTTCACTTTTCACATGTACTTTCTGAATGTTTTTAATCACGATAAATTTGTTTGGTCTTTCTGGGTTAGCACTGTTTGTAGGTATTAAGTCAAGGCATCAAGGTAACGTAACATTGGTTTTCAGAGAGTGGGACCACTGTGCTTCCAGTAATGAAGTTGAGCCTTGACCATCACCTGGACACAGTACAAAACTGGAGAACTTTAATCCCTAGTCATGGATGTCATCAAGGTTGGTAAGTAGCAAAGGAACACTTCTGTTCTGAGAAGAAATCTGTCACATTATGGATTTTGGAAGGTTAGAAGCAATCGGAAGGAAATTGTTTCTGAGTTTCTCTGAATAATGAACTTTGAGGTTAAAATGCACCTATATAGAACTTTATAAATTGGCCCCCTTTGTTAAAACAATCAGATCATGCCTCCTATGTCGCCTCATTGCAATATCTAATCAAATCATGCCTTATTACCCAACCCAGTCCTCAGCTCGGGAGACAGATTTGGGCGTGTTTTTTCTGTCTTCTTCCCAATTGACTTCTCACAAATCTTTTCTTTTCTGCAAAGCCTGTGCCATGGGCTTCTATGAACAATGAGCTAGTTGATTGCTCAGTAAGACTATTCCCAATGCTTCTTGTGAATGACCTCATTTGAGTTTTCTCTAGGTTCTGAGTAAGGCCTGTATGTGAGACTCAGTTCAAAATTGTCCAGGTAGAAAAATGATGGTTTTTCTGTAACAGGAGCAGCATTATTGCCTGTTGGTGTTATTGGATCTTGGTGACTCCCTTAAACCTCAGGAAACCAAGGCATTTGGAACTACACAGGGGTTATAAAATAGTGGCATTTAATCTTTACTAATAATAGCAACATATCCAAGGTCAATATCTTTAATACCAGGGCTTTCATGTTTTAATCTCTAAATTGTAATCGTTGTGGAAATAAGAATTAGCTTTGATAGCTGTGATATACTGCTTAGTGATGCACTTAATATATTTTAGGTCACTTGAGTATTTCGCACCTTACTTCTTTTGAACCTCACAGTAAAACCGTGTTATAAAATTAATAATGATTTTTATATGATGCAAATGTTATCTGGGTGAAGTGAAATGATCTTCAAATGCATATTATGTACTCTAAATAAACATTGAGCAGCTGTTATATCTTTATTGTTAATATATTTGTTAATAAAATTGAGCAAATGACATAATTCATTTACAGAAGGAAATTGCTGGTGACTGTAGAAAAGGATAAGGTACCACTGAAAACTAATGTTATATATCGTTCTATTTTATGAAGTGAATGTGTCTTAATTTTTCTTAGTGAATATATTGCTGTTTCACCATAATTGAAGAACCTAGGCAAATGCATTCAATATTCAAAGGTATTCTTTTTTTTATACTTCTTTCTTAACTACTGTTAACTTCCTAGCCCCTTAAAATGAAAAAAAAAAATACTTATTCAAAGAAAGTTTGGCTATGTCCACTAAAAGAAATGAAACAGTTTCTATGTCTGAAAAGTTTATTTATATTACCAATTTTTAATACATTTTTGTTTTAAATATATTCTTAACTATTTTTGTTTTGCTGTATGATTACTCCTGAAAAACAAGATAATTTTATGTTTTTGTCTTTCCTTCTTGTCTCATTTCCTTAGCTATCAACCAGTTCTCTTTAATTTTTTCAATGATTCCATAAAGGTAGCAAATTATCCCTGTATAGTGAATTGCAGAATTCAGTAAATCCATATCCCACATCACCAGAGTTAAGTCACCTAGAGCTACTTCTGTTTGTAGAACTTGCCCATCACATCACAAGTTTGCATGAACTGTCAGCTCATCAGGGTTTGTGCAGTCATCTGTTTCATTTAACAAGTCACATCAGGTACCAATAGTTTTTGTGAGGAAACTCTTTGATTCTGTAGGCCATAACAACATGTGCTGATTATTGGAACTACTAAGAATAATATTTAGGATCTCGTATAACAGATTGTCCCCATTTTTCATTTTTTGAATAACTCTTTGTAATATCTTTGATTTGCATTAAGAAGCAAACATTAGAAGAATTGTATCAAAATTATTTCAAAATAATATAAAATGTGTTAGTTATGATCAATCAATGAATTTGAGAGAAATGAATAATATGGGACTTGCTCATTATAATCTGGCTAAGTTCCCCAGTTACATAATCTGTAAATTTTTTATGTATTAGTTTTTCAAGAACATTATCTAATTAACTGCATAGATGTCTGCAAATATATGTATATATTTAGAACATTTTAATTTTTATCTCTGTTTTGTTGAATTATTTCCCTAGTCTTTGCTCGATGATTGTAGTGGTTGTCTTGGTATGGTTCTCATATTTTTTAAACTGTCCTTTTTTCCTTCCCATCTTGAAGTATCTATTGTTTTTTTTAAGTATCTATTGTTTGTCATATTTTTCATATTTCTGCGTGGGGGAATGATAGGCTATATTTTTAGAATAGCTTTTAGTAAATGTAGCCCCATTCTGCGTCATCATTTGTGATTTACAATTCTCACAGTGGACTGGTAGAGCTTTGCTGCCAACCCCTGTTAGATTTTCCAATCCTCAACAGCAGAACCAGGGAATTATCACTAATAGAGATGAAAAAGAAAATATATATGCCCACAGTTCAGTAGGTTGTGAATAGGAAATTAACATGTCTTCATTCATTTTAGGTATGGAGTCTTGCATGGCCATACTGTAATTACTTAACTTCTCTATTGCTTTGTGGGTTCTAAAAGTATCTACAAATTCTGTCTCTTTGATCCTCACAACAAACCTGTGACTGTGAGTCAGTAAAACATTCATGGTGGCATGTTTGTTGTGAGGGTCAAGGGAGATAATCCACCTCAAGGCCTCCTGGGCATCGCATACCATGGCAGTCACCACTTAGGACATGTAACTCCTGCTCCTCCATCTCCTCTGTATAACAATACTAGTGATGGTAGTAATGCAAAAAGGATTGTTACTATGGTAAATAATCATCTTTTATTAAATCAGAGATCCGAGGACATGTAGCAGCAAAATTACTTCCTTCTTACTTTTTTGTCTGTGAGGTTAATGTGGATGTGTTTGTGAAGTTAACACCGTGTGCCAGTGTTCACTCAATGTTGTGCAAGTAGTGAATCATCAGCAAAATCGCAACTTTGTTTTTAGTTGATATGATGGGCCTTGTTTGCCACCTTGACCCATGACAGTCCAAAGAGATTAAGGCACTAAACATGGGCAATGAAAGAGCAGGTGGTGTTAATCTTATCTAATCACAATATTTTCTAATCTTATCTAATCATAAGAAGTTTCCAAAGACTAACATCATTTTTGGGCTGTGTTTTTTTAGCAATCCTCAACTCTTGTCTTCAAGACGTTATTTTATTTAGACTGAGCTCTAGAGGTATGATCCTGAGGGACTTTGCATCCTACTCCATAAATTTGTTATGGTATCTTCCTAAAGTACTATTTGAGAATTTGGGGTATCAGAAAATGAGAAGTTGAGCTCATAGTAAGAATTCCTGAGTGAATTTCCTTCTTGGCAGTTAAGTAAATAGGTTGCAGAGGAGACTTTTGTCATATTTAGGAAGATTTAGTAGGTATGATTGTTGTGATACTATGGTTACTTATGTCTTTTTGTGGTTATTCTGTTTCCAAAATTCTACACATTATAAACATTTTCTCAATCCTCATGTGAAATCAAAGCTTTAAAATGAAGTGTTTCTTTTGTCCAAATTTGTTGTATGTGTGAAATGTGAAACTCCATATGAAAGTGTGAACTGAATATTTGCCAGGTCTGTAACCATTCAGCAAATTTTCCCTTTTATTATTATCAGTACTAATACTAGTAGTGCTAGTGATATAACTAATGCTATAAACCTCAATAGCATTACTATTATATTGGTACTAAGTAGAGTTTCATCAGTGATCACGCATAGGATTTCGTAAGTGGTTTTGTTCATGTACATAATGAAATATAGTCTGCATTATCATTATTCATTTCAACATTTTCCTGTAACACTTTATGGATGTCTATGCCAATAGAAATAATTTAATTATGGTGCAAGCATTGAAGCCACAGCAAACACGTGTGAGGGAAATCAGTGGTTGTAGATGACAGACTTACTTGATTTTGTTCATCTGAGATTTCAAATTATGAAATGGGATTTTATAATCCTATTTCTTTATTTAACTCATTATAATTGTTTCATAGAAATGGTGAGTGCAGACATCCTTGACTCTATTTTCTTATATATTGAAAAATCATCTGGTGCCAGGGGAAGTAAGGGCCAGTTAGAAGCCCCCACTTCACCTGTATGCAGCCTACTTATGTAGTTAATTCTCACTTGTACTTCCATCTCTATAATAAAATTACATTTGAAAATAAGTTCAAATAAAATTTGACAATAATTTTACAAAAGAATACTTATAGTTGTATATATTTATGGGGTTCAAAGTGTTGTTATGATTTTGAGTACAATATGTGATGATTAAGTTAAGAGAAATTGATTTAGCTAGCTTAGGAATTTAGGTGGCAAATAAACCTCACCTCTATAAGTGCTTTCATTATTTTTTCAGATGATTCTAAATTTATTGTTTTATACAAATATTTGTGAATTCATTTTTTGCATTTAGTTCTTTGTTTAATTTTTAAAATGTACATATATATCAATTTAACGTTTTAGGTTTATCTCACTAAGTTTGGTACATGACTGCGATGTTTAACCACCACCACAATCAAGAAACAGAAGAATTCTGTCATCACAAATAGTCTTCTTGTCTGCTCTTTTAGTCCAATTCTCTTTTCTGGCAGCCCCTCAACTCTTCTTCTGCTTTATGGTTTTGGACTTTGCAGAATGCTATACAAATATTGTTAATACATGTATATTTCATCATACTATTTTTAGTGCTGAGTGATAATTCATTGGATGAAAGTAGCACATTTATCTTTGTAGTAGTGGAAGGCCAGTTGAGTTGTTTCACAATTCCAGAAATGAAGAGTAAGCCTGATAAAAATACTTGCGTACACCCTTTGTGTTCAGTCAGACTTCCTTCTTTCTTTGTCAAATACCTAGGAGTGGGAATACTGGGTCGTATGATAAGTGTATGCTTATTTAAAAAACTGCCAAACTCTTTTTCACGGTGACTGTACCATTTTGCATTTCTACCAGCAATGTATGAGAGTTCTATTTGTTCTGCATCCTTTCCAGCAATCATATAGTCAGTGGAGTGTTTTGTGTTTATTTTGTGTTTTACGCTCCTTTCTAACTGGTAGCTAGTGCCAAATTCTTGTGGTTTATTTTGTGTTGTTAGACTCTTGCTTCACACCACACACAGAGTAACTTAAAATGGATCAAGCACCTAAATATAAGAGCTAAAATTATTAAATTCTTAAACGAAAATGTAGTTGTAACTGTTTGCATATTCATAGTGAAATATTACTGAGCAATAAAAATAAATGAAGTACTGATACATGCTACAGCAGGAGATATACATTGAAAACATTATGCTAAGTGAAAGAATCCTAAGAGAAAAAAGACCACATATTATGTGCTTCCTTGTAATCATACATGAAATGTCAGAAGGCAAATCTCTAGAGACAAAGTAGATATGTGGTTACCTTAGTCTGGGGTTTGACGGAGTGGTGAGTGTACTAATGGCACCATGTTTTTTGTGTGTAGAGGACCAAGATCTTTCGATATTAGAAGGCGGTGATGGTTGCATCACTCTGTGAATGTATGAAAAAAACATTGAACGGCACATTTAAAATGGGTAAAATGTATGGTATTTGAATTGCCTATCAATTAGACTTTTTTATTTTTTAATTCAGCATTTTATTCTCAACTACCAGTGAATGTAACTTGTGTTTTTTATTATAATGGAATGTCAAATAATATTTTTCTGAAAAACTCACTATCTTTGGAAAAGTAGATGTGGCTCATTTTCTGATGACTAGTTATATAATTCATTTTTTGTTTCTTTAAATCCAACAAAGTCTGATCTCTAGTCTTGGTAAATGCCAAGAAAGTGTATGATAAGTACATTATTAACACTTATATTTTCCTTTGTCTTCTGTTTACATTCCATTCTTTTCATCCTTGCTGGCCGACTACTTCTAGGGCATATGTAACCTACCTATTTATATATGATTTATCAAAGTGAGCTATCCTAGCTCACTTTGATATCACTTTTTCAGGTGATCTTAAAAACATTTTTGCGTGAGTTCAGGATTAATTGGGATGAATAACTTTGATAAAAGTTGATAAAGACATACTACAGGATATATCTGTGTCCCCAGTGTGGTTATTTGAACATTGAGTTAATAATTTCTTTTGGGTATATTAATATTTTTTACAGATATTGTGACTTTTTATAGTTGTTTGAACAATATATAGCTAGCTTACTTCTTCAGATTTATTTATTACTATTTTCATAGTATTTGCTGATGGTTAATGCTGATAGTTTGTGAAGGTATTTAGTGTGGTATCTTTCTTTGTTTCCTTCCACCCTTCCTATGTAGTGTTTTTAATTTTTTTTAACAAGCCAAGGCAGACAGTGATGTCTCCATTTTTAATGCGTTGCTGTATTAAAGAAATTCTCATTTTATATTACCACAATCAGTGAGTTACAAGGGGAACACTTCTGAGAACTCTGCCTTCCTGATCATTAATTTGGATGCATTTTCTACCAGCTGTGCCTGGACTGAGCTCTCATGCATCAGAATTATCCAGATAGTAGGACCATTTGGTGTAAAGAAAGCCATTGAAATAGGTATGGTGAATTATAGGTATTAGAAATAATTACTGACAGATTTCCTGATAGACTGTTAAGTAGATCGTAAATAAGAAATGTCATAAGTAAATTTTGTTCTTTATATATGCCATTTTGCCACGATTACAGAGTACCTTAGCCGCTTCATTGTGTTTGATGGTCCAAAAGTATCTTCATATGTTTACTTATGAATCTTTGCAACAATTCCATATCAGTGAGTGTGTAAAAGATTCAGTGGCCCAGGTTTGTTTTGAGGGTACATGAGAAGATCATCATAAAAGTCCCAAGTACATTGCCGCTGTGTAAGTAAGTGTTTCAGAAATACAAGTTCTTCGTGTTGCTCTTGTTCTTCTATTTCTAGCTACCTTTATTTTAAAGGTAACTTGTGAAAAAGGCAGTGGAAAATAATGATAGGCTTTCACTACATGTCAATGGGTATACTTGGCCCTTTTTCCTGATGGGAAGCAGCCCATCCTCATCTGTGTGGTTTAAAAAGCCTAAGGCCAATGATAGAATTAAGGAATGGGAGAAGTGGGTCAAAGTAGTGACTGGCTTGCAGATGTTAACCTTTACAGCTTTTATACACTGTAAGAATTCTAGAGAATGGATAGGGTTTTTTTCTCTGCTTTGTATCATCTACTAAACTTGCTTTGGTGAAGAAAGGAATTAATGCTTGCTATATTTGGGTCAATAGATGACGTGTCTTGTGTTTATTGACACTTTCAGGCAGGAGTGAGAGAACACTTCCAGTGGTGGCCAGGAAAACTGGTCCAGGGTCACATCTCTCCCCAGTCACGGCCTTACAATGTCCCTCAGTTTCAGATGGGTTCAGGAAAAATCAGAGAACAGGAAGCCTATAGTGGAATCCAACAGATATCAGTTAAAAGTTTAGTTTTTTCTCATGGGATCAGAGTGGAAATTAGATTTTTGCTCTCCTATCTGTGATGTATTTTTGCTGCACTTATGAAATTCTGGGTGTCTTTTCACAATTTATCTATGGATTGAATCAAAGAAATGTGCAAAGAAAATAAGAATGTGCTTGGTGAACGTGAGGTTTCCTTTTAACCTCAGGGATCATCAAATGATTTGAAATGAACAAAGGAAAGGAAACAGGAACGAGATATTTCACTCCTGCTATGGACAATGATCTGGGTACACATAGAGCAGGGAGGAGGGTTTCCACTAAGCGAGGGATACAAACTGGAGGGCAGTGAAGTACGTATTCCCTAGAAACATGAATAAACAAATCAGGGTCAGGCCTCATGCTGTGCTGAAGGGAGTAATGAAAGCTGCAGGAGTTATGGTGGAGATCAGGCAGCACCTCCGTATTCAGGCATGCTGTGTGCAGTGCCCTACTCAGAAGGACGCCAGTCACATTGGCTGCATGTCACTGATTCTCTCCAGAGTAGAGTAAGACTCACCAATAACACGTATGTGGTGACCTTCGGACCAGTGATGGGATGGAGATCAAGTGCCTTGATCTGCCTTCCGTGATGCCAGAAGTATCCAGGTGACCACCTGGAACAAAGGCATCCTCAAGACAATTTTCGTGGTTTACTTCTAATAATATGAATGCCTACAGGTTAAAGAAAATAAAGAGAGAGGAGATAGAGAATTTCCTAATCATGGAAGAAAAAATGGGAGTGTATTGTTTTCTACTGGTCCTGCCAATCATCCAGGTGCACATAGAGCAGGTGAGTGAATCCTCATTGAGGGAGAGATGCAATTGGGAGGGCAATGAAGTGGGTATTCCCTGGGACTTATGAATAAATAAGAGCAGGGTTCAACCATCATGGTATAATGAGGGAAGTAATGAAAGTTACAGGGGGTTACAAAGTCAAATGGGGCAGCAACTCAACATTCGCATATGTGTGCAGTGCCCTACCCAGAAAGGCATCAGTTACTTAAGACTACATGTAACTTGTTTCTCCATGGCTAGAGCAAGACACATCAAGTACAAGATTGTGGTGAACATTGGACTGGTGATGCGGTGAAACTACAGGTTCGTTGATCTGCCTTATTAAATCTCAGGAGGCACCAGGTAACCAGCTGAACCCCAGTCATACTCTAGATAATGTCAGAGGTTCATTTCTAAAAAGAGGAACGCCTACAAGTTAGAATTGATAGAGGAAGTAACGATCCTTCCTGATACAAGAGAATGTGGGAGGAAGCATGTGTTCTAATGGTCCTTCCCATAATTTAGGTAAACATAGAGCAGGTGAAGGCATATCCATGGAAGGAGGGATGTTAGTTGGAAGGAAGTGGAGCGGGTATTCCCTAGCACTTAAAAATAAATAAATTCAGGATTCAAGTCTCATGCTGTGCTGAGTGGAGTAATGGAAACTGCACAGGGTTACTCAGGGGTGGCAACACGTCCACATTCAGCCTTGTTTGTGTAGTTCCTTACTCAGAAATGTCAGTCACTTGAACTCAGTATCACTTGTTCTTTTCTTGGTAGACTAAGACTCACCAACATGTTTGTGGTAGACTTTAGACCAGGGATGCTGCAGGCACCTGAGCACCGGTTGCCTAATCCTAGGGTCTCATAGATGATCACCTCGACCTCCCACATCCTCAACATGTTGTCAGTGATCCATTCCTAAATACATGAACACTTATTGGTAAGAGGAGAGGAGGATACTTCCTAATAGATGACAAAATGGAAAAAGTATCTTCCCTCTTGGTCCTGCCAATCACTCTAGTAAATATAAAGGAGGTGAATGAGGGAAGGATCCAAGTTGTGGAATGATCATTTGCGTTTTCAGAGATTTTCACTTGATGTTCTGGAGTTCTTAGGGAGATAATTTTACCCTTTACATTGGATACATTCAATATGTCAGTTGTAAGGACCATATGTTCACAAAACAGGAAGGATACACATATCCCATACATACCAAGTCATAATGAAGACTTGTTTGAGGCTGGGTCCCCAGGTCTCATCCCTCCACCCTGTCTTTAGACTTGAATGTGGACTTCTATGGTTGAGATCACAGGAACTTTCTGGTACATGGTTACCAGTGCGCAGGTCCTTTCTGTGGCCTTCCCCAGGTTGCCTGACCAGCCACGTAAACCTACTAGCAACGATGTTTTTTTTGGTAAAAAGAATTGTGATTGAACAATGGGGTGAAGTTGAGCCTCTAAGGACCTTATTCTTGATACTCAGCCTGGAATGTAGGTAGGACTTAGGTAAGAGAAGTATATTTAAAGTCTTGAGTTAGATATACAGTCAAGACTATCCCTTATTTTTTTCATGCCAGTTTCCTGCTTATAAAGTACTGTCATATGTATCGTCTTACTGTATTGTTCTTACAATGAAAACAATAGAAATAATAATGGACTACAATTATCAGTGCATGTAGTATCTTTACATAATGCATAGTACAGCTATGTCTACAGCAAAGAATATATGGGATAGTCCTTGTAAATTCACTCACTGGATTGTCTGATAGAGCAGCAAACATTGGACAAAAGCTTCTTTATGTTACTGTTATTTCTCCAACTCTTCTCCCTCCCACCCTCCCTCTCTCCCACCTGTTTCTCAGATGCCCTTTCCTTGTCATCCTCTCCCCTCCCCCACCTTCTCTTTTTCTCTTTCTGTTTTTCTGTCCTCTCTCCTTCTCTCACTACTTTTTCCTTCTTCTTTCTTAATGACAATTTTGCTTTAGTAAGATTTGTCCCTATTTGTATATTTTAGTTGATCTCTGCTTGTTTTTAACAAATATTGACACAAGTGTATATTTCTCCCCAACTTTCAGAAATGGTTTGCTACTAGTTATTGTTTTTTGATAAATGCTAGTGAACATTCTCTACTGACAGTATGTCCTCTGTGGTAGGTGAAGGAGAGTGGAGACTCGCATCCCCTCGTCTTCTCCTCTCTTCCTTTCTGCCCTCCTTTTTTCTGTCCGCTTTCTCCTTTCCTTCCTCTCTTCTTCCGTTTTTTTCTCATTCCTTTTCTTTCCTCCCCTTCCTTCTCTTTTGTCTCAGCATCTGTCTTCTGTCCTCTTCTTTGGTCCTCTACTCTGTCCTTTCCTTTCTTCCCTTGTGTCTTCTCCCTTTCACTTTCCTCCAATACCTTCTTCTCCATCCTTTACTATTTTCTCCTCTCTCCTTCTCTCTTCCTTTTCCTCCCTCCATCCTTCCTTCCCTTCTCTGCCCTTCCTTCTTTTCCCCCCTCTTTTATGGTGAGTAAAATAGGCTTAGTGAGTATTCCAGTTAACTTGCATTAAAGTATTTTCTTTCTCATGATTTGAAGATATATGTGTAGTACTTGCTTATCCTGAATAGAAGATTTAAAAAAGCTAAATGGCCGGGCTCGGTGGCTCAGCCTGCAATCCCGCACTTTGAGAGGCCAAGGTGAGTGGATAGCCTGAGCCCGCGGGTTCGAGACCCACCTGGGCAACTTGGCGAGACCTCATCTCTATAATAGGTTAAAAAATTAGCTGGGCGTGGTAGACCGCCCCTGTAGTTCCAGCTACTTGGAAGGCTGAGGCAGAAGGATCGCTGGAGCCCAGCAGGTCGAGGCTGCGGTGGCCGGGAGCGTGCCACTGCACTCCAGTCTGGGTGACAGAGTGAGACTCCAACTCGGGGGGAAAAAAAAGGAAAAAATAAATAAATAAAATAAAATGAAAAAGCTAAATGGAGTGGAAGTTGCACCTCCCGCTGCCCTCCCTCTATCCCCTCCACATTGTGAACTCAGTATTTGAAGCCTGATTGCCTCTGATTCTGCACAGCATTTTCACACCTAAGGAAATATATGCTAGTGGATATGCATTAGGTCTGCTTTGGGGTTGTTCTATAGAAAACATTTCATTCTTTAAGATTCAGGTTTTGCTGGGCTCGGTGGCTCAGCCTGTAATCCCGCGCCTTTGGGAGGCTGAGGTGAGTGAATTACCTGAGCCCGCGGGTTCAAGACCCGCC
>NW_007247428.1:70673-104713 GCF_000164805.1 Carlito syrichta
CCCGCCTGGGCAGTGAGACCTCATCTCTACAATAAATCAAAAAATCAGCCGGGCATGGTAGCACATGCCTGTAATTCCAGCTACTTGGAAGGCTGAGGCGGAAGGATCACCGGAGCCTAGCAGGTCGAGGCTGCGGTGGCCGGGAGCGGCCATTGCACTCCAGTCTGGGTGACAGAGTGAGACTCCAACTCAAAAAAAAAAGATTCAAGTTTTTAGTTCATGTGGGATCTAATTGTTTATGTGGAGCAGAGTGAGAATCTGGGTTCCTTTTTTTTCTTTCTAATGTATAACTTGCCCATTATAATCTGAAACAACAGATTCTTTTATCCTGAGCCCTTCACCACTCTCTATTCATTTATTTATTAGAAATTATTAGTGCCTTTTCCTCTTAATTTTTGTGATTAGAAAATTAACACTTTATAATTTCAAATAAACTTTAAATTAATTTCTTCTCAAATCGCATAGACATTTTTAGTTCAATTACTGTCAATCTTGAATTAATATGAGAAAAATTATTCTGTTTACATATTGACTATTCATGTTCACACGTATATGTCACCTTAATCAACCCACCTTTTAGAACCTTTGGAAAATGACTCTAGTTGTCCTCATACGGGTCATCAACAATCCTGGTTAAGATGAGAGCCCAGGGATTTGTTTTACACATTTTTCCTTTAATGTATAGCTCTGTTATTACATTGTTTCTTCCACCCAATCTTTGTTATGTAGGGACAACACTCATAATTTTTAAATGTTTGGTTTTTTGTTTGCCTACCTTATGGTATCTTTTCAATTTTCAAAACTGTGAAGTGAAGTCTCTCAGTATTTGTGACTTGGTACTAATACAGTTTGGTAGTCTGATATCTTACAAAATTAAATGCAAACCACTACAGCGTCACATGTTGCAAAGCCAGGTCAAGTTCTGACTTTCTGGACCAAAATCACTCTGAAGATATTTTGTCCATGTACAAGACTTGTTTATTGGGCTTGGAAGATGGCTGATCCAAAACTGCTCTGGTAAGCACAGAAAACCCCCTGGAATCCTTAGGTATGAATACTAACAATATAACATTTCAGGTTGCATGCATCTTATAAGCATACAACTCAGTTCATGTAAGAAAGACATGATGTGTAGATGCTTACTATTGCATTAAAAAAATCAAATATTATGATCACAGCCTGCAAGCTTGGGTGCCACTTTGCCATTGTCAAGATTATTTTTGTGTAATGCATGTCATTTGGTTCTCATTTTAAATCTGTAGATAGAAGAAATAATTTCATCTATGACATAGTGTCTGTTAAGGGGGCTAGAGACTAATTAAAATAACCAACAGAAAGTCACCCACTACTTTGACATCTACAGAAGCATTCTGTAAATGTTAATCGTTAATTAGAATACACATTACCATCTTTTGAGAGATTGGAATCTGAAGCCTTGGAGATGATAATGAATGTCTTCAGGTCATCTAGTGAGTTGCATCAGTTTGCTTTCAAATTGTTCTCGAGCATTATTTATTGAATTATCTTACAAATTATAAATGAATACATTCTCATCAAGTGTAAGATGTAAGACGCATCTAGAAAAATATTGCTACCTCACCCCTCATCCCACTGCTCCTGATTTCCAACTCTCTTGGCTTAAACACAGTAAACATCCAGGAAGATTTCCTAATGTTTTCCAGGTGGAAGCAAATAAGTTGTTACTCACAGATGTTGCATATATCATTCTATATTTATATTAGTCTTTCTTTTTACTTATGTGTGTATTTGTCAGTTTTTTTCCATAAAAGGGATTCTGCAATAACGCTTTTCTCACTGACAGCACATCATGACATGCTTATTATTCAATGGATTTGATGCAATTCTATTTAAAAATGTACCTTTTGAATTAATTTCGAGTGAATGTTGGTACATGGGATAAAATGAGACTTTACCTGGATTTATGGTCTGTAAAAATCCAATATTCCCAGCATCATTAGGTTATCAAATCTCCTCCAGTGAGCTTTCGTTTAATCCTTGTAATGATACCACATTGTTATTAAGTCAACATATTGCTTAACCACTTACTGTGTGCCAAGTCCTGATCTAGGTGTCCAGACACAAAAGCAAAGAAAACAGCAGATGATGTGTCTCTTCTAGCAGTAAGAGGCTGACAATAAACAGACTAACAACCAAGAATGCTTGTGTTTTAAAGAAGAGGCAAGTAGTGTCAGGGTGTAGAAAGTATGAGGAAACAGGTCAGTCAAGACTCCTTGTTAAGGTGGCAACTTAGAAGGGACTTGGAGGAAGTGAATGGACAAGCCTGGTTACTCTCTGGAAGCCTGTCTAGATGAGGGAGGTGATTTTAACAGTTACTTGTTTAAAGGAGCATTTTTCTGGTTTTCAAGGAGAGCGTTAGGGAAAGTTAGAGTGGAGACAGAAGGGCAGAGGCTGAGACAGATCACAAAAGGCCTCTTACCAGACAAGGGTTTTACTTGAATTTCATTGTGAATGAAATGAGGAGCTATTGAAAGATTTGGAGTACAAGATTGGTATAGTCTGACTCTTTTTTCAAAGGATAACTTTAGTAGATATATGGAAGATAGACTTGAACCTGGTCACAGTAGAAGCAAACGCCATGTGTACAAAGCACCTTTTAGACTTGGCTTGCCTTTTTTGGTCTTGTCTTCTAGATTTTTTTCTTAGTTGGGGTCTCACTCTGTTGCCCAGGCTGGAGTACAGTAACTCGCTCACGGCCACTGCATCCTCGACCTGCTGGGGGCTCAGGAGATTCTTCCACCTTAGTCTTCCAAGTAGCTGGAACTACAGGCATGCACCATCACGCCTGACTAATTTTTCTTGATTTATTGTAGAGATGACGTCTCGCCAAGTTGTCCAGACTGGTCTCTAACCCATGGGCCCAGGCAGTCCTCTCACCTCAGACTCCCAAAGTGCTGGGATTATAGGCGTGAGCCACCACACCCAGTCATATTCTAGATTTTGACTAGGCATTTCCTCACATGTTGGATCTCTGAGACTTTTAAGAGGAGTTGTAAAGTGTATTTAGCTTAGCTTAGTTAGTTGTCCAAAGCAGAAATATTGTTCTGAATTACCTTTATACCATTAGCAAATTCTGCAGTTCTTTTTTTTTTTTTTTTCATTAATCAGTAGTTTTTATTATGGTTTTGTGGGGTACAGTTAAGGGTAGGTGTACAATGACGTTTCATTCAGGCACCCTGTAGATAAGAAGTGTTTTCCCACCCCCCGACAGATATTTGCTACTGTTAATCCCATCCCCCTCACCCCCATAGTTTCCCAGTACCATCCGTCATTTTCTCATAGTATTGCATTGGATGTTCAAGGTAAATTGGCTGACCACATGCAGAAGATTGAAACAGGACCCCTATCTATCCCCATGCACAAAGGTTAACTCCAAATGGATCAGAGACCTAAATGTAAAACCTCAAACCATAAGAACCTTAGAAAAGGAAGGAAATACTCTCATGGAAATCGGAACTGGCATCCAATTTCTGTACAAAACCCGAAACCCACAGGACTTAAGAGAGAAGATAGACAAATGGGACCTTATTAAATTCTGCAGTTCTTAAGTATGTTTTTAAAATAATTATTGTTGATACTAAGGGAAGCTCTTTGTTTTTAATCCATGTCTTAATTTGAATACCCAGAGCAACTTAATAGAAGTTATTACTTTTGATTTAGTTCCTTAGGTGTTTGAATGTTTTTGGTAATAACTGTGTGCATGAGGCATTGCAAAACTAAAAGCAAACTCCACAGCCCATTTTGAGAAGGTGAGTCAGAAACATGCTTAATGTTGGGACCAAGGCCTCATTCATGTGTCCACATTTGCCCTCTTCTCAGAGACAGGATGTTCAATTCAAGGATCTAGCCCTTCTAATCATTATTGTGTAGTGATGTTGCTGCTGGTTTATATATTGTGGCCTTGGCAGCCTTCTCACCCTCATACGCTGTAGAGACCTTCAGATCCTAAACAACAAGTGAATTGTGTGATTAATCTTAGCACAGAAAAATAGTAAGACCTCTTCAAGTAGATAATACTACTCGTACGTAGGTCATGTGTTATGTTTGAGAAGAAATCTAAGGTGAGATGTTGGCATTGTGTCTGTGATATATTGTAGGTCACACAATTATTTCACATATATTATCTCTTTTAACTCTCAGGACAAACCTGTGATGGAGAATCTTGATACTTTGTGTGTTGAGATGTGGTTGGTTGTGAGAGTTATATAGGATCCTAGACCGACTGAGTCCCCTGACTATCCTTGAGAATGCTTCAGTAAATAACAATGACTTCACTATTGTTTTATAAGTGAAACAAAGAGAATGTTGTCTTCTTTTCAGAAATAGTAAAACGAAAAGCTTGCAAGTGTTAAGTTACTTTTTTATAGCTCCTCAGAAAATTACTGACTAGATTTCACTTGTATTTAAAAATCTATTGATATTTCTGAAACAACAACAGTAGCATGTCCTCAGCCTAACTGGTGAAACTAGACAAATAGATTCAGTAAAAGCTATTATCTCCTTCATAAAGTGGCCACTCAATCTTTTTTTTCCGTAATGCATGTCATCTGCTTGGGCCAGAACATTCCCATTCTCCAACACATACAAATGAAAGATCCTGTCCCCCCAAAAACTTAGTATTTATTTAGAAAAAATTGTGTATTTATTCTTACGTATTTAAAACTTCAGTCACCTCCAAAGTAACTCCCTATTTGATGCAATACACCTATTGAGAAGCTTTTTCCTCTGCCACAAATTATTTCTGAATTTGTCTATTTTGATGCCGTTTGGTGCTTCTGCCTTTTTTCCCCACCTCTTTCACAGTGGCAAAATGTTTTTCTTTGAGGTCATTTTTCATACGGAGAAACAAAAATCTTTCAGGGCGAGATTGGGTGGGTAGGGAGGGTGGGACACGGAGTTCATGCCGGTTTTGGTCAAAAACTGCTGGACACTCAGCTCATTGTGGACTGGTGTGCTCATAAATCACCCATCATGAAATGGGCAAATGCGTTGAAAGAATCTCCACTAAAAAATCCACTGAAGCTGAACACAGCCTCTTACAATAATGCTAGCTGGTACACTGATGCATATGGGTTCCTAGAACACTCGCCTGGCAGGGGATGCCTGTACTACAAGAGGTCTACCCTCCAAAAGATAATTCTGGGTTTTTTGGTTGCTCCCCTTGTACATATTAATATGTATCCAAGTGTTCTGAGGATATTCTTTTGGCTTGATATGTAGTTGTACACATTTTCCATTTACACAATTTCTCATTTAATATTACTCCTCCGTTATTCCCCTTGGACAACAAGTTTTCGTGTTTTGTTTTGTTTTTGTTTGCGTGCGTGTGTGTTTTGTAGAGACGGTCTCACTATATTGCCCAGGCTGGTCTCAAACTTCTGACCTCTAGTGACCCTCTCATCTCAGCCTGCTGAATTGGTAGAATTATAGGCATGAGCCACTGTCCCTGGCCTTAAAATATGATTTATTAAGCTATGTGGTATGCTTTTGAATATATGTAAAGAAATGCACGTTAATTGTATATTTTTCACCAGCAAATCTACAACTTGCCTTGTTTTTATTATACTACCTTTTGTTTTCCAGATAGTAGCTGTGAATTCTTAAATGAATACTGTAATTAAGAAGCTTAATTCAGTACCTGATACTGAAAATACCCATCTGTTGATTTAAGATATTTTTGTTTTGTAAAGTTTTCTTATTATAAGCATCAAAATCTTAATGAAGAATTAATTCTGTTATGAATGGACTTTTTCTTCCTCATCCATTCTATTTGATTATTGCTGAGTATAAGGAAATTATTGATATCTGAATATATTTCTCATCTTTCTGGTCAGCATTCCGATAAGGCTTCTACTGCTTATAGGCTATGAATAATAAACTAAATACTTATAGTAAGACCATTAGTTTAGGTTTGAAATGTTGCATGTTCACACAATAAGTATTTAGTTTCTCAGTTGCTTTATAGGTTCCAAAGTATCTACAAATGCTGTCTCTTCAATCCTCACAATAAACCTGAGGCAATTAGTCAGTACAACATTTGTTGCCACAAGTTTGTTGTGAGGGTCAAGGGAGATAATCCACCTCAAGGATTCCTTGGCATTGCATACTAGGTAAGTCATCACTTATGACATGTAACACCTGCTCCTCCTTCAATTTTCTGTAACA
This sequence comes from Carlito syrichta, assembly GCF_000164805.1. NCBI lineage: Eukaryota > Metazoa > Chordata > Mammalia > Primates > Tarsiidae > Carlito > Carlito syrichta. Next base: position 76,878 of record NW_007247428.1, read on the forward strand.
ATCCTAGTGATGGTAATAAAACAAAATGGATTGCTACTACTTTGATAAAAACCAGAGAGTGTTTAATAATCACCTTTTATTAGGTCCGAGATACATGGACATGTAGCAGCAAAAGTACTTTCTTCTTATTTTTTCATTAATGAGGTTAATGTGAATGTGGCTTTGAAGCTAACACTACATGTCAGTTTTCACTCAGTGTTGTCCTGGGAGTGAATCATCAGCTACATCACAGCTTTGCTTCTAGTTGATACGATGAGTCTTGTCAGTCGCTTCGAAGAGAGACTAGAGACATTAAGGCACTAAACATGGGCAGTGCAACAGTGGGTACTACTCTTTCCAAATAATAAGTTTCCCAAGATTAACATATTGTGTATTGGTAAGTAATTTCTAAGGAAAACGGTCTGTCTTACAAATGACATAGAAATGAAGGGTTTATGGTGATAATATAAACATTTACATATCTTTTTATATGTTTTTAGTCTCAAAGGTATTTTAAACATATTACTTCATTCTGTTTTTTTTTTTTTTTTTTTTGAGTTGGAGTCTCACTCGGTCACCCAGACTGGAGTGCAGTGGCCACTCCCGGCCACCGCAGCCTTGCTTGCTGGGCTCTGGCGATCCTTCCGCCTCAGTCTTCCAAGTAGCCGGAATTACAGGCATGCGCTACCATGCCCGGCTGATTTTTTGGTTTATTGGAGAGATGAGGTCTCGCTGCCCAGGCGGATCTCGAACCCGCAGGCTCAGGCAATCCACTCACCTCGGCCTCCCAAAGGCGCGGGATTACAGGCTGAGCCACGGAGTCCGGCTCATATTACTTCATTCAAACAGAAAATTCTGTGTTATAAATGCTTCATTTTACATGACAAAGACCTATGAAGATTTAATGGAATGATCCAGAAACCTGTATTAAGCACCCTGCTTGGTAAGATCTTGCTTATCTCTTGATATAAGTATCTAATCAGTTAGTCCAGCTTTTCTGTTCTTTGAGGAAGTCATGCTACTTTTCTATACATGTCTGGGACACATGATGAAGCTTTATGTAGCAATCATATGCATGTTTTCTATTTTGATTGTTTTTTATATTCGTCATCAAAAATCAGACTGATTTTTTTTAGTGTGGACAAAGCGCATGCTGATTTTTGTATATTACAAGGGAGAATCTCAAAAAACCGGATATAGTTATAAAATTTGTGTATTTATTCTTACACTGGGACGTTTTTCCTCTGATCCAAACAATTTTTGACCTTTTAGTGCTTCTGTCGTTTTTTGTTTTACCTCTTATGCATAGGCAAAACATTTTCCTTTGTAGACCTTTTTCATTCTGGGAAACAAACAAAAAAGTCGCTGAAGGCAAAACTGGATGAATAGGGAGGGTGGGACATGGGCCTCATGTCATTTTTACTCAAAAACTGCTGAACACTCAGCTTGGTGTGGACAGATTTGCTCATAAATCACCCAATCACGTATTGAAAGAATCTCAAAAAAAAAAAAAAAAAAAGATCACTGAAGCCAAATCCAACCTCTCAAAACAATGCTAGTTGTTACACTGATGCTGGTATTTTCCTAGAACAGTTATCTATCTGGGGAAACCTATGCCACAGGGATCCACCCTCCAAAAAATAATTTCTTTTTTTGGGTGGGGGGATCCTTCCTTGTACCTTTGGTCCTTACTGCCTTACTTAATTACTTTTCAGTTAGTGCTATTTGGATGAGAAAACTTAGTGAGTTTCTGAAATAGATTTTACAAAAATCTTGTCACATACTCACGCTGTTAAATGGTTTAAATCATAATACTAAAGGACCCTTCGTTTGAGGCTGTGTTAAGCAACCCTTAACTCCTGTTTTCCAAGTGTTTATTTTATTGAGACTGAGCTCTTAGAAATATGATTCTGAAAGAATTTGTATCCTTTTCAATAGATTTTTAAACGGGATCTTCCTGAAGCAGTCCTATTAGAGAACTTAGGGTATGAGAAAATGAGAAGTTTAGTTCATTTTAAGAATTCCTGAATGAATTTGCTTCTTTGCAATTGTGAATTGTGCTGTGATGAACATATGAGTATGTGAGTGCAGGTGTCTTTTTTGTATAACGACCTCTGATCTTTTTGGAGAGATACCAAGTATTGAGATTGGTAGACCTACTTTTAGTTATTTGAGAAATCTCCATACCAATTTCCACAGAAGTTGTACTAGTTTACACTCCCACCAACAGTGGATAAGCAATTTCTTTTCACCACATCCATGCCTGCATCTTTTTTTTTTTAAACAGCCATTCATTCTGACTGGTGTAAGGTCGTTGTGGTTTGATTTTGCATTTCTGTGATGATTACTGATGTTGAGCATTATTTCATTTGTTTGTTGATCATTAGTATATTTCCTATGAGAGATGTCTCTTCGTGTCATTTGCTCATTTTTATAATGGGTTTATTTGCTTTTTTTCTTGCTGGTTTATTAGTGTTATTTGTAGATTTTGGATATTAGTCTTTTGTTAAATATATAGTTTGTAAATATGTTCTCCCATTCTGTAGGTTGCCTATTTACTCTATTGATTATTTCTTTCACTACCTAGAAGGGTTTTTTTGGTTTGTTTTCTTTTGTTTTCCATAAGTCCCACTTGTTTATTTTTGCTGTTGGGTCTTAGGCATAAATTCTTTGCCAAGGTCAATGTCCAGAAGAGTTTTTATACTAGGTTTTCTTCCAGGATTTTTATGTTTTCAGGTTTGATATTAAAGTCTTCAATTAATCTTGAGTCATTTTGTATATGGTAAGAGATGGGGATTAAGTTTCATTTTGTTCTGCATGTAGCTATTCAATTTTCCCAGCACCATTTGTTATTTTCACAGAATTAGAAAAAAAAAATCCTAAAATATATATGGAACCAAAAAAAGAGCCAGAATAGCCAAAGTAATCCTAAGCAAAAAGAACAAAGATTAAGGCATCACATGATTTGACTTCAAATTTGGCTATAGTAACCAAACATGGTACTGGTACAAGAGCAGATACATGGAGCAAAAAGAATAAAGAATGCAGGAATAAATCAAAATGTCTGCAACCAACTGACCTTTTCAAACAGACAAAAACATATACAGGGGAAAAGACAACTTTATCCAGTTTTTGTGCTGTTGTAGACAGCAAGTAAATATGGTCCCTGTGTCTGCATCTGATATGGAAACAGTAATCTCCAATTGCCAACTGTTAAGAGCCTAGAAACCTTGATGCATGCAGAAGCTTATATACAGGAAACACGTTTTTTACATATTGCCTTTTCTTCACCACCTTACCTCTGACATCACTCATTGTTTTAGAGACCATGCTAGTTACATGATAACTATTGGATTTTAAAGCAGTTTTTAGTAAAGCATCAAATCACCTAATTCATCTAGTGAGAGCTTTACGTCATTGGCAATCCTGATGTCTCCTATTGTAAGAGTTCGTATGTTTCAGAGAAGTGAGTTTTAACGTGGTGACTTAGCAGGGTTTTGCCACATGTAGCTTTGTCATGTTTTATTACTGAAGTGTTTAACATCTAGAGAACTTTGGGTATGCAAATAAAATGGCAATTTTAGCCTTATTAAAATTTTCTATGTAACTGTAAATATGTATTATTTCACCAACATCTCCCAAATTCACTCCCTCCCGAACCACCCCCAGCTCCTGGTAACTATCTTTCTATTCTCTACTTCTATGAAATCAACTTTTTTTTTTTTGAGTTGGAGTCTCACTCTGTCGCCCTGACTGGAGTGCAGTGGCCGCTCCCGGCCACCGCAGCCTCAACCTGCTGGGCTCCGGCGATCCTTCCACCTCAGCCTTCCAAGTAGCCGGAATTACAGGCATGCGCTACCACACCTGGCTGATTTTTTTGATTTATTGTAGAGATGAGGTCTTGCTGCCCAGGCGGCTCTCGAACCCGCAGGTTCAGGCAATCCACTCATCTCAGCCTCCCAAAGGTGCGGGATTACAGGCTGAGCCACTGAGCCCGGCTGGAAATCAACTTTTTTATGTGCCACATATGAGTGAGATCATGTGGTATTTGTCTTTCTGTGCTTAGCTAATTTAACTTTACATAATGTCCTCTAGGATGATCAACATTGTTGTAAATGAGATTTCTTTTTGTATGGCTGAATAGTGTTCCCTTGTTCAATAAACCTATTGTACAGCATGGTAAATATAGCTAATGATGATATATTGTATTTGTGAAAAATGATAGGAGACTGGATACTAAATGTTCTCACCACAAAAATAATAATGTTGTAAGGAAAGGCATTTGTTAATTACCTAAAATATATCATTACACAATACATATACACACATATATATATGTGTGTGTATATATTTCAAACATCATGCTGGGCATGATAAATGCATACAATTGTATTTGCTAAATTAGCAATATATTTGAAAAAGTCCTGAAATAACTTACTTCTTGGTATTTAGGAAAGTAATTTTCAAATAGAAATGTACCCTGTCATATTTAAGAGATATCTGGTAAGAGTTTTTTGGAGGGAGTTTAATACAGTACCAGGGACCCCTAAGATCACTCTCTGTCTCAGTGCTTCACTAAAAGGACTCATAAGCTATTATACTTACAGTTATGGTTTATTGTAGTGAAATTATAGAGATTAAAATCAGCAAAAGGAAAAGAGACAAAGGGTGAATTCCAAAGAAAACATGCGTAAATTTCCAGGTGTCTTCTCCTTGTGGAGTCAAATAAAATGTGCTTAAGTATCCCAGGAACAGTGTTTGACAACATCTGTGAAGTGTTGTGAATGGGAGAATCCTACCTGAACCCTTGAATGCAGAGTTTTTATTTAGCATTCAGTCTCATAGGCATGAAGCATCTGTGTGATCGAGCTCAACTACTTAAACTTCACAGCTGAAGAGCAAACACGAGTGTTCATCATAGGTAACACTGTTAGCTGAAATTTTCTGGTCTAACTGCTCCAGGTTGTACAAAGGCATCAGGTGTATGAAAATACTCCTAAAAGGCAGAAAATTCTAAGGGCGCAAGTGAGCTCTGCCAAGAACCAGTACTGACAACAGGCCGTTATTAGACATAGGCAGGGCCTGTGCATCTTACTCCTAATGAATTCATTATTTCTTGCACAAAATCTGACATTTTTGGCAGTTTTTGGATCTTCATTTTCTTCATGTACTTTCTAAATGTTTCTTGAGTTGATTCTCATGACAGATCTGATCTATATAAGTGTTTCCTTGGTACGTACTTGTTGTGCTAAATGTGGAAAGCCACATGAAAGTCCAAACTTCCTTATTGGCTAGGTAAATAATCATTTTGCAAATTTTCCTTTGATTGTCATCACCACTACTACTATAAGAGCGACTCTTAGTGTAAATATCATTACCACTGCTCCTACTAGTAGTAGTTCAGTTATCATTTCCAGGGTGTGGTAGTGGTTTTTTTTTATATGCATATTATAAAATGTTTTTATTTGTGTTCCATTTGCTTTTTTACTAAAACATTCTATCGAAGTTGATGCTGACTTCAAGTATTAAAGCAACTGCATACACGTGAAAAGTAAAAGTTAGCAATTTGTTAGTGATATAGTTTATTGATTTTGTTCATCCAACAATCAAAATACAGAGAGAAGGAATGAACATATCGGAATATAGCTTCACACAATATTTTGTTTTATATAGTATATAATACATTCATATATGTGTGTTTGTATACATACATATATATATATATAAAAGATAAACCATCACAAACTTTGACATTCTATCATTGGTAATATTGTGATTGACTTCATAAGCCAGACATGCCCAACCCTTCAAAATCACTTCTGTTCTCTGGTGCATGCAGAAATGAATAAGGCATGTGATTCTATCCTCTAGGTTCTACAATATATTGAGGGAAACAATTGTAGATGTGGATGATAACACTGATACAAGCTAGAGTACATTCTAGGGCCCTATCCATGACACCTCGTGGAAGAAGAAGCGGTGACTCCTAATAAGGGCTCTGAAAAAGACTCTTGGCAGAGGTAACATTTTAACTTGGACTTAGTGAATGACTTGGACCTTGAAAAGAAGGCACCAGAGGTGTTCTGTTTCCATGCATGACTGCTTTGCTTTCTAGATTGGACCAAAATCACCTAGGGACATGGAAACCTTTGTATAGGAGAGAGCACCATGCCGGGGGCTCAGGCAGGGTTGGTTCAGAAAGAATGGATATGAGATTGTCACGTTCCCCTGTAGGTGTTCCAACAGACTTACCCTCATGATTGGGTGGGAACTTGGAATTATAAGGAGGAGTGCTTTCAGGAATAAGTACTGCCTGGGTAGTTGGTGTTTCACTTTTCAGGTGGTTGTTAGAGTGATGGAATTAAGGCAAGAGGCACTGTGACTGGCCTTAAAATATTTATTAATCTATGTAGAGTGAGTTTGAACATATGGAAAGAAACAAATATTTAATTGTGTATTTTTCACCATCAAATCTAGAGTTTGCCCTATTTTATTGAACTACCAGTTCTGTTTCACAATGGTAGCTCTGAATTCTTAAATAAATATTGTAATTAAGTAGCTTGATTCAGCGCCTGATATTGAAAATGCCCATCTGTTGATCCAAGACATTTTTTTATTTTTTATAAAGTTTTAAAATTTTATTATTATGGGCATCGAATTTTTTTTTTTGAGTTGGAGTATTACTGTGTCACCCAGACTGGAGTACAGTGGCAAACTCATGGTCACCGCAGCCTCGGTTTGCTGGGCTTAGGTGATCCTTCCGCCTCAGACTTCCAAGTAGCTGTAATTACAGGCATGCGCCACCATGCCTGACTAATTTCTTTTTTTTTTTTTTAATTGTAGAGATGAGGTCTAGCCAAGTTGCCCAGGCTTGTGTTGAACTCGTGAGCTCAGGAAGTCTTCTCACCTTAGCCTCCCAAAGTGCTGGGATTATGGGAGTGAGGCACCACTCCTGGCCAGGCACCGAAATTTTAATGAAGATTTATTCTGTTGTGAATGGACTTTTTCTTCCTCATCTATTTGATTATCATTAATTATAAGGGAACTATTGATATTAAAATGCATTTATCACCTGTCTGGTCAGGATTCCATTATGGCTTGCTACTGCTCATTGTTTTTCTATGGGTGCTATTAAATATGGTCTACCTATAGTATTACTAAATTTTGACCAGGTGCTGTGGCTCAAGCCTGTATTCCCACCATTTAGGGAAGCTGAGACAGGAGGATTGCTAGAGCCCAGGAGTTCAAATTTAAACTAGGTAACATAGCGAGATATCATTTCTACAACAAAATAAAAAAACTAGTCAGATGTGGTGGCGTGTCTGTAGTTCCAGCTACTCAGGAGACTGAGGCAGAAGGGTCACCTGAGACCAGGAGGTCTAGGCTTCGTTGAGCCTTGATTGTGTCACTGCACTTCAGCCAGGGTGATAGAGTGAGACCCTGACACACACACACACACACACACACACACACACACACACACACACACACACACACACACACATACACACACACACACACACAAAAGAAGCTGGGCTCGGTGGCTCAGTCTGTAATTCCGCGCCTTTGGGAGGCTGAGGAGAGTGGATTGCCTGAGCCCGCGGGTTCGAGACCCGCCTGGGCAGCGAGACCTCATCTCTACAATAAATCAAAAAATCAGCTGGGCGTGGTAGCGCATGCCTGTAATTCCAGCTACTTGAAAGGCTGAGGCGGAAGGATCGCTGGAGCCCAGCAGGTCGAGGCTGCGGTGGCCGGGAGCGGCCACTGCACTCCAGTCTGGGCGACAGAGTGAGACTCCAACTCAAAAAAAAAAAAAAAAGAAAGAAAAAGAAAAGAGAGAAAAAGAAAGATAATTACCTTTTTGCTCCCCAAACTCTTACCTCTAAGACTACATATTTTTACACCATTCTATTTTTATGATACCTACCCTACAGATTTATGAAAATAATTTTTATAAGACACATGACATTTAATGCATTTGTTAAGTGCTTTAAGTCATTAACCATTTCAACACTCCTCTTTACTAAGTTAATATTTCAGAGAACTGAACCGTAACATCCTGATTTATGGGCTTTGTCTGCTTCTCATCTAGACTTACAAAGTATCTTCCTGAAGCATTAAGATCTAGAGAATTTCAGGTATTACAAAACCTGAAAAAATTAAAAAATTTGGCCTTTTATGTTAAAACAATCAGATCATGCCTCTTGGCATCATCTCATTGCAAGATCTAATCAGATCACACCATATTACCCAGTCCATCCTCCCAACTCGAGGAGAGAGATTAGGGCATTTCTTCTGTCTCCTTCTCAGGTGACTTGAAACAAAGCTTTTTTTTTTTTCCCCTGCAAAGTCATTGCCATGATATCGGCTTCTATGGACAGGGAGCTCATTGATTGCTCATTAAGGCTATTGCCAATGCATCTTATGAATTGCCTCTTTTGAGTTTTTTCTAGGTACTAGGTTGGGCTTGCATGTGAGACTCAATTCAAAATTGTCCAGGTAGAAAAATGATGGTTTGCTCTAAAAGGAGCAACATTGCTGCCCCTTGGTACCCTTGGACCTTGGTGATCCCCTTAAACTCCAGAAATGTAAGAAATTTAGAACCTTATAGGGCCAATATAATAGTGGTGCTCAATCTTCACGAATAATGTCAGCATTCTAAGATGAATATCTTAAACACCAGGGCTTTTGTGTTTTGATCTCTAAAGTGAAACTGTTATGGCATGAAGAATTAGCCTTGATAGCTGCAGTGGTGAGCACTGTGATATACTGTTCAGTGATGCACTTAACATACTTTAGGCCACTCTAGCATTTTACACGTTATGTTATTTAAACTTCACAGTAAAACTTCAATTAAAATTAATAATGATTTTTATATGATACAGGTGTCATCTGGGTCAAATGAAATGATCTGCAGATGTATATTTTGTACTGTAAGTAAGCATTGAGTAAATGTTTTTATCTTTATTATTACCATATTTGTTAATAAAATTGAGCAAATGTCATAATTCATCTACAGAAGGAAGTCATTGTTGACTGTAGAAAAGGACAAGGTATTACAGAAAACTAATGGTATAAATTGTTCTTTTTTTATGAATTAAAGGTTTCTTCATTTTCCATAGTAAATGTATTGCCATCTCACCATAATTTGATGATCTAGGAAAATACATTCAATAGTCAAAGGTGTTAATTTATTTTATGCTTCTATCTTAACTACTGTTAAAGTCCTATCCACTTAAAATGAAAAAAAAACACGCAAACATAGCCATGCTATGTCCACTAAAAGAACTGAAATAATTTTGTATGACTGATAAATTTATTTATTTTTGCCAATTTTAATTCATTTTTCTTTTGAATATATTCTTACTGCTTTTGTTTTTGCTATATGTTTACTGCTGTAAAACAGATGATGATTTTATGTTTTTGTCTTTCCTTCTTGTCTCATTTCCTTAACTATCGACCAATATTCTTTATTTTTCAGGTAATTCCAGTAAGATAATTACCTGTCTCAGTATAATTAATTTTGGTATTCAACAAATCCATAACCCACATTGTAAGAGTTGTTAAGTCAACAACTCTGTTAAGTTACCTCTGTGTGTAGAACTGGACCATCTCATCACAATTTTCTAAGAACTGTCAGCTTATCAGGGGTTATGTGGTCATCTGCTTCATTTAACAAGTCACTTTACCTACCAGTATTTATTTGGGAAGGGAAACTCTTTGATTTTGTAAGCCATAATAACCTTGTGTTGATTATTGTAATTTCTAAGATTACTATTTAGGATCTTGTGTAACAGATTGTTCATATTTTTTGTTTTTTGTATAACTCTTTGTAATATCTTTGATTTGCATTAGAAAGGAAACATTAGAAAAACTGTATCAAAGTTATTTTAATATACTATAAAATGTGTAAGTTATGGGCAGGCAATGATTTTGAGAGAAATGAATAATACAGAATTTGCTCATTATACCTGGCTAAATCCCTGTTACACAATCAGTTAAATTTCCTATGTCTGTGTTTTTCAGGACATCATCTTATTGACTGCAGAGATATCCCCAAACATATGCATATATTTAGGAATTTTTATTTTTATTTCTGTTTTGTTGAATTATTTCCCGTCATTGCTCAATGATTCTGCTGGTTTTCTTGGAATAGTCCTTGTATTCTTTTTTTTTTTAATCAATATTTTTTATTATGATGTTGTGGGGTACAGTTAAGGGTTAGGTATACAATTATGTTTCCTTCAGGCCTCCTGTTGATAAGAGGTGTTTCCCTGTCCCCAGACAGATATTTGCTACTGTTAACCCCATCTCCCTCCCCCCCCATAGTTTCCCAGTACCGTCAGTCATTTTCTTATAGTATTACATTGGATGTTCAAGGTCCATTATATGAGTGAGAACATGTGATACTCGGATCCTTGTTTCTGTGAGAGGTCACTCAGTATTATAGACTCCAGTTCCATCCAGTTTGCTGCAAAATTCATGATTTTGTTCTTTTTTATGGCTGCATAGTATTCCATATTCTTTAACCTGTCCTTTTTTTCTTGCCAACTTAAGCTGTCTATTGTTTGTCACATTTTACATATTTCTGCGTGGGGAATGAGAGGCTATATTTTTAGAATTGCTTTTAGTAATATGACCTCATTCTACATCATCATTGGTGATTTGCATTTCTCATAGTAGATGGGTAGAGGTTTGCTGCCAGCCCCTTCAAGATTTTCCAATCCTTAACTGCAGAACCAGGGAATTATCTCTTCCAGGAATGGAAAAGAAAATATACATATGCACAATTAAGTAGACAGTGAATAGGAATAGCTTGTCTTCATTTATTTTAGGTGTGGAATGTTGCATGATCATACTATAATTTCTCTCTTGCTTTGTGGATTCTGAAAGTATCTACAAAAGTTGGCTCTGCAATCCTCACAACAAACCCGTGGCGGTGAGTTGGTAAAACATTCATGGGCACATGTTTGTTGTGAGGGTCAAGGGAGATAATCCACCTAAAGGACTCTTGGACATAGTATTGCTTGCAAGTCATCACTTAAGATATGTAACTTCTGCTCCTCCTTCATGTCTTTGTAACAATACTGGTGGTATTAGTAGTAGTACAAAATAGATTACCATTACTTGAGTAAGAATAAGAGCATGTATAATAATCACCTTTTATTAGGTCAGAGATCTGAGGACACATAGAAGCAAAATTACTTCCTTATTTTTTACATTTCTGAGATTGATGTGGGTGAGTTCTGTGAAGTTAACATGGATCTCAGTCTTCACTCAATATTGTTCAAGCGGTGACAAAATTGTCCAACTCAGCAAATTTGCTTCTAGTTGATACAATGCGCCTTAACAGGCACTTTGACTCCAAAGAACCCAGAGAGACACAGGCATTAGACTTAGGCACGGAAGAATGAATGTCAATCTTCCTCAATAAGAAAACAATTTCAAAGATTGACATTGCATATATTGGTAAGTAATTTCTGAAGAGAACATTGCTGTTATTGCTAATGAATTTCAGTTGAAGGGTGTACAAGTAAACATGGTGATAATAAAAACACTTATATGTCCTTTTTACATGTTTTTTCTCACAAATGTATTTGAAAAACATTACGTCATTCAAACAGAAAACAATCCTATATTTCAAACTGCTTAATTTTACATAACAAAGACCTATGAGGAGTTAATGAAATATTCCACAAATCTGTATTAATCAGTCTGATAAGATCTTGCTTATCTCTTTGATATGAGTACCTAATCAGTTAATCCAGCTTTTCAGTTATTTGGGGCAACCATGCTACCTTTCTACAAATGGCTGGAAAGCATATGTTGAAGTTATAAGTAGCGATTGTATACATTTTACATTGCATTATACTGTTATATTGGTACTAAAAAGAGCATCACCGGTTATCACTAATAGGTTTTCACACCAGTTATCACTAATACGTGGTTTCTTATATACATATTGGAATATATTCTGCAGTGTTATTATTCAGTCTATTTTTATATAATAGTTTTATATAATACATTTTCTATAACAGTCTTCAATATCTAACATTTTTCTATAATAATATTCTTATTTTTCTATAGTACCTATGGCTGTTTATGCCAATAAAAATGATTTGTTTGCAGTGCAGACCGTGAAGCTATGGCAAACATGGTAGGGGGAGAAAATACATGAAGATGACAGACTTTCTTAATTTTGTTTATTCAGAATTTCAAATTATTAAATGAGATTTTATCACCTTATTGCATTACCTTAGTTCAGCTTAACTGCTATTCAGGTATGGTTAGTACAGACATTTTTGCCTATATATATTATATATATATGTAAATTGTCCACTCCCATGGCATGTGAGGGCCAGTTAGAAGCCCCAACTTCTCCTTTATGCAGCCTACTTATATAATTAATCCTCACTCATACCCCACCTCTCTATAATAAAATAAAATTTAAAAATGAAATAAATAAAATTAGATGCCAATTTTTAAAAAGAAAATTTATAGTTTTATATATCTGTGTGATACTAAGTGTTGTTATGATTTTGAGTAAAATGTGGGCTAGTTAGATTAAGCTAAATTGATGTAAGTTGCTTAGGACTTCAGGTGGAAAATAAATCTTACCTAAGTAAGTGCTTTCATCATTTTTCAGATGATTCTAATTTGATTGTTTTGCATAAATATTTGTGACTTAGTTTTTATGCATTTAGTTCTTTGCTTTTTTAATGTACACATATTTAACATGATCTTTTGGATATACGGTGCTATGTTTTGATACATGAAGATAATTGTTTAACCACCACCACCATCAAGACATAGAACAATTCTGTTATTATAAATAAATTCTTATTCTTCCTTTTTAGTCCAGTTCTCTTTCTGGCAATGCTTTTGTTCTTCTCCTGCTTTCTAGTTTTGTCTTTTGCAGAATCCTGAACAAGTACAGTCAATCCACGTATATTTCCTCCTATTCTTTATGTTGCTGAGTGATAAATCATTGACTGGAGGTAGCATATTTATCTTTGTAGTACTGGAAGGTCTACTGGGTTATGTAGCAGTTCCAGGAATTAAGAATAACTTTGATAAAAAATATTTGTGTACAACTTTTGTGTGAAGAAAGATTTTGTTTTCTCTTTGTCAGATACTAGGGAGTGAGAATGCTGGGCCGTATGACAATTGTGTGTTTATAAGAGACTGCCAAACTCTTTTCCACAGTGGCTGTATCATTGTGCATTTCTACCAGCAATGTATGAGTTCCATTTACTCAGTATCCTTTATAGCAGTTGTATTGCCAACTGAATGTTTTGTGTTTGTTTAGTTTTTTTATAGACTTATTTAATTGGTAGATAGTGCCAAATCCTTCTGGTTTAATTTGTATTGTTAGACTCTTCCTTTGCACCACACACAAAGTAACTCAAACTGCATCAAAGACCTAAATGCAAGAGTTAAAACTATTAAATTTTTATACAATGATGTAAGTGTAAATCTTTGAAATCTTTAATTAGGTGATGGTATCTTAATTATGAAACCTAAAACAAGAGCAATAAAAAATAGATACATTGGAATTCATCAAAATAAAAATCTTTTATGTGTCAAAACTATCAAGAAAGCAAAAATACAACACAAATGATAGTAGAAAATATTTGCAAAAATATATATTGATAAAGTACTTATATTTAGAACATAAAAAGAATACTTATATCTCAATAAATAAAAGAAGAACAACCTGGTGTTATAATGGAGAATGGATCAGAATAGGTATTTATACCTAAAACAGATACAAATGGCCAATAACCACAAGAAAAGATATTCAACATCTTTAGCCAACAGGGAAATACCAATCAAGGCCACAATGAGATACCAGTCATACCTACTAGGATCTCTAATCAGTAAGATAAAGAGTAAACAAGTGTCAGTAGAGATGCAAAGAAATTGGAACCCGGCCAGGCTTGGTGGCTCAGCCTGTAATCCCGCACTTAGGGAGGCTGAGGTGAGTGGATTGCCTGAGCCCGCGGGTTTGAGATCCGCCTGGGCAACTTGGTGAGACCTCATCTCTACAATAAATCAAAAATTAGCCGGGCGTGGTAGCTTGCGCCTGTGGTTCCACCTACTTGGAAGGCTGAGGCAGAAGGATCGCCAGAACCCAGTAGGTCAAGGCTGCAGTGGCCTGGAGCGGCCACTGCACTCCAGTCTGGGCGACAGTGTGAGACTCCAACTCAAAAAAAGAAAAGAAATTGGAACCCTTATACATTGTTGGTGGGAATAAGCCATCATGTAGTTATTTGGAAAACCAGTCTTGTAGTTCTCCAAATGGTTAATCAGTAGGTTACCATATGACACTACAGATCAACTCCTAGGTATATGCCTAAGAGAACTGAAGACGTGTCCACACAAAAACTCGTAAATGAATGTTCATAGCATTTCTATTCATAATTGCCAGAAAGTGGAAGCAGTCCAAAAATTTATCAATGAATGAACACCAAAATGTAGTATATTCATACAATGTAACATCACTCAGCAATAAAAAGAAGTTAAGTACTGATACACACTACAAAATGAGATAAACAAGAATCCAAAGAGAAAAAGGACCACATATGTGATCTCTTGTATATGAAATGTCAAAAGGCAAATCTGTAGAGACAAGCTAGATATGCAGTTACCTCAGACTGGGTGTTGAGGGAGTGGTGGGGATACGAAATGAGTACCATGTTTTCTTGTGGGATGGTGAAGTTGTTCCAACACAGATTGTGTTGATGAATGCACCACTTTGTGAATGTACAGAAAGTCACTGAATAGCACATTTTAAATTGGTAAAATGCCTGGTATGTAAATTACCTATTATTTAGGCTGTTTAAAAGAAATCAGCATCACATTATCAACTGTCAGTGAATACAACTTGTACTTTTTAATTATGGAATGCCAATTATTAGTTTTCTAAAAAAATCTATATCTTTAGAAAAGTAGATGTGTTAATATGACTAGTTATGTGATTCATTTCTGGTCCTTTAAGTCCATTAAAATCTGGTATCTGGTCTTGGTAAATGCCAAGAAAATGTGTGATAAGTACGTTTCTATAGTATCCTCTTGTAATAATTTTATAATTATTTCCGTGATCTTTTGACTCCTGATTCTATTCTATTTTTTTCACCTTTTCTGACAGACTACACAAGGGCATATGCAACCTACTTATTTATATACGATTTATTTTGCTATCCTGGCTTACTTTGATATCGCTTTTTCAGATTATCTTGAAAATATTGTTGTGTGTGTTCAGGATTAATTGGGATGAATAAGTTTGATCAAAGTTGCTAAGGACATACTATAGGATATATGTCTGTTCTCAATGTGGTTAATTAAGCAATGATTCAATCATTTCTTTTGGGTGTATTTATAAGAAACATAGTGACTTTTGATAGTTGTTTGAACAATATGTAGTTTACTTCTACAAATTTACCTTTCTTTTTAAGAGTATTATTATTTTCATAGTATTTACTGATGGCTCATGCTGATAATTTGTGGAGATATTTAGTGTGGTGTCTTTCTTTGTTGTTTCCCACCCTTCCTTTCTGGTGCTTGTAATTTTTTAAATCAATCAAGGCAGACAGTGATATCTCCACTTTTAATGAGTTGCTGTATTAAAGAAATTCTCATTCCGCAGCATTCCAATTGATGAGCTCCAAGGGGGACAATTCTGAGAACTGTTCCTTGCTGATCATGAATTTCTAAGTATTTCCTGCCAGCTGTGCCTGGACTGCTCTCTCCTACATCAGAATTAGCACGATCTGGAGACCCTTCGTTATAAAGAAAGACATGGTAATAGCAACAGTGAATTGCAGGTAACAGAATTACTGACCAACTTACCTGGTAGTTAAGTAGACTGCTAATAGGAAATGTCATAAGTGAATTTTGTTCTTTATATCTCACTTATATCAAGATTACAGAGTATCTTTGCTGCTTTGTTGTGTCTGAGAATTCAGAAGTATCTTCACATGTTTGCTCATGAATCTTCACAACAAATCCATGTCAGTGAGTATGTAAAGGATTCAACGGCTTGGGTGTGTTGTGAGGATATATGAGAAGTTCAACATAAAAGACCCAAGTACATTGCCAATGTGTAAGTAAGCCTTTCAGAAATATAAATCCTTTGTGTTACTCTTGTCCTTCTATTTCTGGCTCTTTTATTTTTTATGTAACTAGTGAAATAAGGTGATGGACTATAATGAGATATACCACAGTCTCTCACTACTGCCAACCTGTATACTTGGCACTTGTTCCTGATGGGAAGGAGCCTGTCATCATCTGTGTAGGTTAAATAGCCCACGGTCAATGAAAGAATTAAGAAAGGGGAGAAGTGGGTCAAAATAGTGATTGGGTTCCAGACATTAGTCCTCACAGATTTTATAGACCCGTAAGAGTCCTAGAGAATGGGCAGATTTCTTGTCTGCTTTGTGTCATCTGCTAAACTTGCTTTGGTGAAAAAAGGAGATGAGTCTTTGCTACTTTGTGTCAAGCTTTGAAAGGGATGATAGGTGAAGCGTCATGAGGGTTTTGCTGCTGTCAAGTGGGAGTGAGAGAGAGGTTCCAGTCATAGCCAGGAGAACTAGTTCAAGGTCACATATGTCTTCACATACTGTCTTGCAACATCCCTCAGGTCAGATGGGTTCAGGGAAAGTCAGAGCAAAAGAGGCCTAAAGTGGAAATCAACAGATAAGAGTTAAAAGTTTAGTTTCCTCTCATAGGATGAAGGAGAAAATTGCGTTTTTCCCTCCCAATCTCTGATGTATTTCTGCTGCTTTTATGAAATTCTGGGTGTCTGGTCACACTTTTTTTATGGATTTGAACTGAAGGAATGTATGACGAATAGGATGTGGTTGGTGTACTTGAGGTTTCCTTTAACTTTAAAGAGCATCAAACTATTTGACATCAACAAGGGAAAGGAAACAGGACCATGATAATTTACACCTGCCCCAGACAACCATCCAGGCAAAAATAGAGCATGTGAGAGAATCTTCACTGGAGGAGGGATAGAAGCGGGGGGGGGGCAGTGAAGTGTATTCCCTACAACTCATGAATACACAAATGAGTGTTGGGCATCAGGCTGTGCTGAGGAGAGTGATAAAGACTGCAGGGAGTTATATTGGGAATCAGGCAGCAACTCCACATTCAGACAAGCTGTGTGCAGTGCCCTGTACTCAAAAGGACTCCAGTCACATCGACTGTGTATCGTTAGTTCTCTCCTGGGTAGAGTAGGGCTTGCCAAGACATGTCAGTGGTGACCTTCAGACCAGTGATGGGATGAAGATATGGATGCCTTGAGCTGCCTTCTCTGATCCCAGGAGATCCTAGGTGGCTACCTGGAACAAAGGCATCCTCAAGATGATTTTAGTAGTCCATTCTTAACATGAACACATGCAGGTTAGAGAAGATAAAGGTAGAGACGTTAAAAAAACTCCCTAATAGGTGAAGAAAAAAATGGGAACGTATCATTCTCTAGTGGTCCTGCCAAGCATCCAGGTGCACATACAGCAAGTGAGTGAATCCTTTTTGAGGGAGGGATGCAATTGGAAGGGGAGTGGAGTAGGTATTCCATAGGATTTATGAATAAATACAATCAGCATTCAGCCATTGTGGTTTAATGAGGGAAACAAACTTTAGGAAGTTACAAAGCAATACGGGCAGCAACTCCGCATTCACTTGCTGGGTGCAGTGCCCTACCCAGAAAGGTATCTTAAGACTACAAGTGACTGGTTTCTTCCTGGCTAGAGTAAGATTCACCAAATACAAGATTGTGGTGGACATCTGACTGATGATGCGATGAACCTGCAGGTGCCTTGATCTACCTTATGAAATCTCAGGAGACACTAGGTACCAAATTGGACCTCACGCATACTCTAAATGATGTCAATGGTCCATTTTAAAAAAGATGAACACCCTCAGGTTAGAAAAGATAGAGATAAAGGATGCAATGATCCTTCCTGATAGAAGACAATGGGAAGAAACTTGTATCCTGATGGTCCTGGCAATCATTTAGGTATACATAGGGCAGATGAGGGGGTTTTCAGGGAGGAAAGCCTGAAAGTAGGAAGGCAGTAGACTGGGTATTCCTTAGCACTTACGAATGAATAAGTTCAGGGTTCAGGTACCATGCTGTGCTGGGTGGAGTGATGAAAACTGCACAGGATTGCTATTGTGGGTGGGGTGGCACGTCCACATTTAGCCATGCTTGTGCAGTGCCCTACTCAGAAAGGTGCCAGTCACTTAGACTCAGTGTCACTTGTTCTTTTCTTGGTAGACTGAGGCTCACCAAGAACACATTTGTGATGGACTTCAGACCATTGATGAGTGTGAAGCTGCAAGTACCTGAGAAACCTTACCTGATACCAGGGTATCGTAGACTGTCATCTGGACTTCCCTCATCCTCACGATGATTTCAGTGATCCATTCCTAACATTCTAACAACATGAACACCTACAGGTAAGAGAAGATGAAGACAGAAGAGAGAAAGACACTTACTAATCATTGAGAAAGTGGGACAAGTGTGTTCTCTCCTGGTCCCGCCAGTCATTGCAGTAAATTTAAAGGAGGTGTGTGAGGGAGGGATGCAAGTTACTAAAAGATTTCTGAGTTTTCAGAGATTTTCAGGTGATGTTTTTGAGTTCTCAGGGAAATAATTTTATCCTTTACATGGGATGCATCTCAGTATGTCAGTTGTATAATCAGTATCTTGACATACAGAAAGGGCTACACATTTCCAACACAGGGCAAGTTACGATGAAGGGTTGTCTGGGGACGGGTCCCTAGGTCACACACCTCCACCCTCTCTTTAGACTTGGTGTGGATGTTAGAAGATAATATGAAAAGAAGTTTGTTTTCTAATGGTCCTGCCAATCATTTAGGTAAACAAAGTGCAGGTTAGGGAGTACTCAGGGAAGAAAGGATTCAAGTCAGAAGACAGTGGAGTAGGTATTTCCCAGCAATTACTATTGAATAAGTGCAGAGGGTCCTTCCTGTGGACTTCTGCCGCATTGCTGGAACACCTCTTGAACCCACTAATAACAATATATTTTGGTAAAAAAAAGATTGTGATTGAACACTAGGGATGAAGTTGAGCCTATAAGGGGCTTATTTCTGGTACTCACATCCTGGTAGGTAGGTAGGTAGGTAGGTAGGTAGGTAGGTAGGACGGACTAAAGTGAGAGAACGAATATGTAAAGTTTTTAGTTAGGTCTACAGATGAGGATATGACCATTCCTTATCTTTTTATGCCAGTTCCCTGTTTATAAAGAATTCTCATATTTGTTGTTTTATGGTATTGTCTTAACAGTGAAAATAATATAAATAATAATAGATTACAACTGTCAATGTATGCAGTCTCCTTATGTAATGCCCAGTACATACACATCTACAATAAGGGATGTATGAACTAGTCCTTGTAATGGCACTCACTGTAATGTCTGATAGAGCAGCAAACATTGGACAAAAGCTCCTTAGTATTACTGTTATTTCTCCCACTCTTCTCCTTTCCTCTGTTTTTCTCACCTCATCTTTCTAAAGTTTTTTTTTCTTTTTCTCTCTCCTTCTCTTGTCCCATCTCCCCTCTCATCTTCTCTCTTCTCTTGTTTCTTCTCTGTCCTCTCTTCTACTCTCTACTCTCTTTACTTCACCTATCTTAAGACAATTTTTAGTAGCATTTTCCCTATCTATATATTTTAGTTGATCATTGCTTGTATTAACCAAATGTAGATGCAGATGTAAATTTATTTTCCTCCACAACTTTCAGAAATGGCTTGCTACTAGTTAACTGTGTTTTGATGAATGCTATTGAATGCTATTCTCTACTAATGGTGTGATCTCTGTGTTAAGTGCATGCCAGTGGAGATTCCTCTCCCCTTCTCCCCTTCTCTCTTCCTTTCTCTTCTCTTACCTCTTGCCCTCTCCTTTTTTTTCTCTTTCTTTCTCATTTCCAACCTCTCCCGTTTATTTTCCTCTCCTCCCCACATTCTTTCTCCTTCCCTTCTTTTTTCATGATGAGTAAAATAAGCTCAGTGTTCCAAGTTAATTTGCATCAAACTATCTTCTTTGTCATTATTTGAACATACATGTGTGGTGCTTGCTTATCCTGACTAGAAGACAAGCAAAGCTAAATGGAGTGGAAGTTGTTTCTCCACTTAACCTCCATCGCCTCAACATTGCAAACTCGTGTTATAGCCTGACAGGCTCTGCCTCTGCACAATATTTTCACACTTAAGGAAGTATATACTACTGAGCATACATTAGACCTGCTTTGGGGCTTTTTTCAGGGCTTGTCTACTTCTCTTCTAGCCTTGCAATGTATCTTCCTGAAGCATTAAGATTTAGAGAACGTTGGGTATTACCAAGCCCCCAAATTTTAACTCCCAATAAAAATTCCTGAATGAACTTACTTCTTGATAGGGAAAGAAGTTAACAAAAGTAATTGACCCTTCGTTTTTAAATAGTATTTGGTTTGTTTTCATTTTCAACAAGGGTTGGCTTCATATTATATTGACTATTGTTTTTGTGTATTTTCACTTTTCACATGTACTTTCTGAATGTTGTTCAAGCAGTCACAATAAATTTGCTTGGTCATTTTAGGTTAGCACTCCTTGTAGATGTTAACTCGAGGCATCGAGGTAAGACATCATTGATTTTCAGAGGTTGGGGCCATTGTGCATCAAGCAATGAAGGTAAGCCTTTGGCATCACCTGCACATAGTACTAAACTGGGTAACTTTCATCCCTAGTCAGGGATGTCATCATAGTTGGTTATGTTGCAAAGGTACACTTCTGTTCTGGGAAGGAGTCTGTCACATTATGAATTTTGGAATGTTGGATGCAATTGGAAGGAAACTGTTTCTGGGATTTTCTGAAGAATGGACTTTCAGGTTAAAATGCACCAATACAGAACTTTATGAATCAGTCCCCTATGATAAAATGATCAGATCATACTTCCTGGCATCACCTCTTTGCAACATCTAACCAAATCACACTTTATTAACCAACCCAGCTCCCAGCTGGGGGAGACAGATTTGAGCATTCTTCTGTCTTCTTACCAGTTGACTTCTAACAAAGCTTTTCTGCAAAACTAGTTCCATAGTATTGGCTTCTATGAACAGCAAGATCATGGCTTGCTCATTAAGACTATTCCTAATGTTTCTTATGAATGATCCCTTTTTAGTTTTTTTCTAAGTACTGCATAAGGCCTTAATGTGAGACTGAATTCAAAATTGTCCACGTAAAAAAAAAATGGTGGTTTGCTTTAACAAGAGCAACATTGCCGCCTGTTGCTACCATTGGCCCTTCTGAGCCCCTTAAATCCCAGAAAATTAAGAAATTTGGAACCAACACAGGGGCAATATAATAGTGTTTAATCTTCACTAATATTAGCAATGTGACCAAGGTCAATATCTTCAATACCAGGACTTTCATGTTTTAATCGTTAAATTAGAATTGTTGTGGCATGAAAAATTAGCCTTGAGAGATGCAGTGGTGAACCCTGTGATGTATTGCTTAGTGATGCACTTAGTATATTTTTGGTTACTCGAGTATTTTACACCATACTTCTTTCGAACCTCACAGTAAACCTGTGATATAAAATTTATAATGATTTTTATAGGATACAAGTGTCATCTGGATCAAATTTTCATTTTATCTTCAGTTGTATATTATTTACTCTAAGTAAACATTGAGTAACTGTTATCATCTTTATTGTTAACCATATTTGTTAATAAAATTGAGTAAATGTCATCGTTCGTTTACAGAAGGAAATCACTGGAGACTGTAGAAAGGACCATGGTACCTCAGAAACAATAGTAGAAGTTGTTATTTTTATGTAGTGAATGTGTCTTAATTTTTTCTTAGTAAATATATTGCTGTTTCACCATAACTGAAGAGCTTAGGCAAATACATTCAATATTCAAAGGTATTTGTTTATTTTATACTTCTTTCTTAACTACTGCCAACTTCCTAGCCCCTTAATCTGATAAAAAAATATTTATTCAAGCAAAGTTTGGCTATATCCACTAAAAGAAATGAAATAGTTTTGTATGTCTGAAAAGTTTATTTCAGCAATTTTTAATTCATTTTTTGTTTTAAATATATTCTTACTGTTTTTGTGTATGATTACTGCTGAAAAACAGAAGACAATTTTATGTTTCTGCCTTTACTTCTTGTCTCATTTCCTTAGGTATCGACCAATTCTCTTAAATTTTTAGATGATTCCATAAAGATAACAACCACTCCCTGTACACTGAATTGCAGTATTTAATAAATCCACATCCTACATCATTAGAATTGTCAAGTTGCCTATTGTTATTTCTGTTTGTAGAACTTACCCATCACATCACAAGTTTACATGAACTATCAGCTCATCAGGGGTTGTGCAGTCATCTGCTTCATTTAACTGGTCACATCAGCTACAGTATATTTTGTTAGGAAACTCTTGATTTTGTAAGTCATAACTACCTGTGTTGATTATTGTAACTGTTAAGAATACTATTTAGGCGCGGCTCAGTGGCTCAGCCTGTAATCCCGCATCTTGGGAGGCCGAGGTGAGTGAATTGCCTGAGCCTGCAGGTTTGAGATCTGCCTGGGCAACTTGGCAAGACCTCATCTCTACAATAAATCAAAAAAATTAGGCGGGCGTGGTAGCACGCGCTGGTAGTTCCAGCTACTTGGAAGGCTGAGGAGGAAGGATCACTGGAGCCCAGCAGGTCGAGGCTGCAGTGGTCGGGAGCGGCCACTGCACTCTGCCTGGGTGACAGAGTGAGACTCCAACTCAAAAAAAAAAAAAGAATACTATTTAGAATCTCATGTAGCATATTGTCCACATTTTTCATTTTTTTGTATAACTCTTTATAATATCTTTGATTTACATTAGAATGCAAACATTAGAAGAATTATATTAAAATTATTTTTAAAATAATATAAAATGTGCTAGTTATGATCAGTGAATTTGAGAGAAATGAATAATACGAAACTTGCTCATTATAATTTTACTAAATCCCCAGTTTCTTAATCTGTAAATGTTTTATGTGTGTGTTTTCCAGGAATATTATCTTATTAACTGCATATATGTCCACAAATATATGTACATATTTAGGAAATTTTAATTTTTCTCTCTGTTTTGTTGAATTATTTCCATTCTTTATTCAGTGATTGTGCTAGTTTTTTGGAGATGGTTCTCATATGTTTTAGCCTGTCCTTTTTTTCTTCCCCGCTTGAACTACCTATTGTTTGTCATAGTCTTCATATTTCAACATGGGGAATGATAGACTACATATTTAGAATTGCTTCTAGTAAATACAGCCCCATTCTATATCATCACTGGCGATGTGCAGTTCTCACAGTGACTGGTAGAGTTTTGCTGCCAGCCACTGTAGAATTTTCCAGTCCTCAACAGCAGAACCAGGGAATTATCACTAATAGAGATAGAAAAGAAAATATACATGTGCACAGTTCAGTAGGCTGTGAATAGGAAATTAACATGCCTTCATTTATTTTAAGTATGGAGTATTGCATAGCCATACTGTAATTACTTAACTTCTCTATTGCTTTGTGAGTTCTAAAAGTATCTACAAATGCTGTCTCTTTGATCCTCACAACAAACCTGTGACCGTGAGTCAGTAAAACATTCATGGGCGCATGTTTGTTGTGAGGGTCAAAGGAGATAATTCACTTCAAGGACTCTTGGACATTGCATACCACGTAAATCACCAATATGACATGCAACTCCTGCTCCACCTTCACCTCTGTGTAGCAATACTAGTGAAGGTAGTAATACAAAATGGATTGCTTCTACTTTGGCAAAACTCAGAACATGCTTAATAATCACCTTTTATTAGGTCAGAGTTCCGGGTACACATAGCAGTAAAATTACTTCCTTCCTATTTTTTTGTTCTGAGGATAATGTGGATGTGTCTGTGAATTTAACACTGCATGCCAGTCTTCAATGTTGTGCAAATAGTGAATCAGCAACATCACAACTTTTCTTCTAGTTGATAAGATGTGCCTTGTCAGTCACCTTGAGCCCTGACAGTCCAAAGATATTAAGGCACTCACTACACATGGGCAATGACAGAGTGGGTGTAATCTTCCCTAATAACAAGAAGTTTCTAAAGACTAACATCTTCTGTGTCGGTAAGTAATTTCTGAGGAGATCTTGTCTGTGTCTCTTGGAGGGTTTCTGAAATAGATGTTTTAAAAATCGTGCCACATATTCACGTTCTTAAATGCTTTAAATCTTAAAACCAAAGGACTTCCCTTTTTGGACTGTGTTTCTCTTAGCAATACTCAGCTGTTGTGTACAGGACTTTATTTTATTTAGACTGAGCTCTAGTGCATCTGAGACTTTGCATCCTGTTCAAGAGATTTGTTTTGGGATCTTCCTGAAGTATTATTAGAAAACTTTGGGTCAGAAAATGAGAAGTTTAGCTCATTTTAAGAATTCTTGAGTGAATTTACTTCTTGACAGTTAAGTAAACAGGTTGCAGAGGAGACTTTTGTCATATTTAGGAAGATTTAGTAGGTATTATTGTTTCGATACTATGATTACATGTGTACTCCTGCGGTTTTTCCATTTGCAAATGTACATTCTACACATTTCCTCATTCTTCATGACAAATCAAAGCTTTAGAATTATTAAGACTTTCTTTTGTATAAATTTGTTGCAGGTATGAAATGTGAAACTCCATATGAAAGTTTGAACTACATATCTGCCAGGTATGTAACCATTCAGCAAATTTTCCTTTTTATTATTATCAGTAGTGCTAGTACTATAACTAATGCTAACAATCTCTATAACATTACTGTTTTATTGGTAGTAAGAATAGTTTTATCAGTGATCATGCTAGGATTTCACGGGTGGTTTTATTCATATATGTAATGAAATGTAGTCTGCATTATTATTATTCTGTTGAACATTTTTCTGTAACACTTTATGGCTTCCTATGCCTATAGAGATAATTTAATTATGGTGCAAGCATTGAAGCCACAGCAAACACAGGTGGGTGTAGTTAATGGTTGTAGATGACAGACTTTCTTGATTTTGTTCATCTGATATTTCAAATTATAAAATGGGATTTTATCATCTAATTCCATTATTTAATTCAGTATGGTGAGTACACTCACCCTTGCCTGCATTTTTTAAAATATATTGAAAAATAATGCACTACCAGGGGAAGTAAGGGCCAGTTAGAAGCCCAAACTTCACCTGTAGGCAGCCTATTATGTTGTTAATCCTCACTTGTACCCCACATCTCTATAATAAAACAAAATTTAATAATAAGGTAAAATAAAATTAGAATATATTTTTTAAAAACAAAATTATAGTTGTATATTTTTGTGGGATACAGAGTGCTATGATTGTGACTAAAATGTGGAATAACTAGATCATTATTTTTCAAATGATTCTAATCGTATTGTTTTACATAAATATTTGTGGATTTGTTTTTATGCATTTTGTTCTTTGTCTAATTTTTTTAAATGTATACATATTTTAATTTAATATTCTCATATACAGTGCTAAGTTTTGGTACATAAATAGGATTGTTTAACCACCACAACAATCAAGACACAAAATAATTCTGTCACCACAAAGAGTCTCCTTGTTCTGCCTTTTTTAGTCCAGTTCTCTTTTCTGGCAAGCTCTTAGCTCTTCTGCTTTATAGTGTTGCCTTTTGCAGATGCCATCCAAATACAGTCAATAATGTGTATTTCCTCCAATTCTTTTTATTGCTGTATGATAATTCATTGGATGGAGGTAGCACATTTATCTTAGTGGTAGTGGAAGACTGGGTTGTTTCATATTTCCAGAAATGAAGAGGCAGTCTGATCAAAATACTTGCGTGCAACCTTTATGTGAAGACAGATTTTCTTTTCTCTTGATCAGATACCTAGGAGTGAGAAGACTGGGTCATATGATAAGTATATGTTTATAACAAACTGCCAAACTGTTTTCCACAGTGGCTGTACCATTGTGCATTTCTACCAGCAATGTATGAGGGTTCCATTTCCTCAGCATTCTTTCCAGCAATTGTATTGTCAGCTGCAATTGTATTGTCAGTAATGTTTTGTGTTTTTGATTTTTTTATTCCTTTCTAATTGGTAGATAGTGCCAAATCCTTGTGGTTTAATTTGTATCGTTAGACTTTTCCTTCATACCATAAACAAATTAACTTAAAATGGATCAAACATCTAAACATAAGAGCTAAAAATATTAAATGCTTACATGAAAATATACGTGCAACAGTTTGCTTAATCATAAAATGGAATATTAATCAGCAAGAAAAAGAAATGAAGTACTGATACATGCTACAGCAGGAGATAAACTATGAGAACATTATGCAAAGTGAAAGAATTCTAAAGGAAAAAAGATCACATATTATGTGGTTCCTTGACATATATGAAATGTCAAACGGCAAATCTGTAGAGACAAAGTAGAAATGCGGTTACCTTAGGCTTGGGTTAGAGGGCGTGTTGGGGTACTAATTGGTACCATGTTTTTTTGTGTGTGGAGGACAAAGACATTTCAATATTAGATTGTGATGTTGATCGCGCCACTCCTGGAGTGTATGAAAAATCATTGAATGGCACATTTTAAATGGGTAAAATGTATGATATGTAACTTATCTGTCAGACTTCTTGATTTTTAAATTTATCATCTCATTGTCAACTATCAGTGAATGTAACTTGTATCTTTTTTTTATTATGGAATGCCAAATAACAGTTTTCTGAAAAAATCTGTGTCTTTAGAAAAGTAGTTGTGAGGCGGAGTGTAGAGGCTCATGTCTGTAATCCCAGCACTTTGGGAGGCCAAGGCGAAAGGATTGCCTGAGCTCAGGGGTTCGAGACCAACCTGAACAAAATGGAGAGACCACATCTTTACAATAAATCAAAAAATTAACCGGGCATGGTGGCACAAGCCTGTAGTTCTAGCTACTTGGAAAGCTGAGGCAGAAGGATTGCCTGAGTCCAGCAGGCCGTGGCTGCAGTGGCAGCCTGAGCGACAGAGGGAGATTCCACTCAAAAAAAAAAAAAAGAAAAGTAGATGTGGCTCATCTTCTTTTTTTAATATATATTTTTATTTTATAATTGTGGGGTTCAGTTAAGGGTTAGGTATACAAATATGCATTGTACAGGTACCTTTTGTTGATGCGGTTTGCTCCCCCTTCCCCAGACAGATATTGATGACTAGTTATGTCATTCATTTTTGTTTCTTTAAGTCCACTAAAGTCTGATCTCTGGTCTTGGTAAATGCCAAGAAAGTGTATGAAAAGTACGTTTCTAACAATTTTATATTATCCATTGTCTTCATATTATTTTCATCCTTGCTGGAAGACTACTACATTTTTAAAATTTTTTAAATTTTATTTTAAAGATGTGGGGTACGATTCAGGGTTAGGTATACAAATGTTCATTATGCAGGGACCCTTGTTAATGAGGTGTGTCCCCCTCCCCTGGCAGATTCCCACTACTGCCAATCTCACCTCTCTGCCCCCCACCCCAGCAGTTTCCTGCTACTGCCAGTCCTTATAGTATTACAATAATTGTTCAAGGTCCGCTTCTGAGTGAAAACATGTGATATTCAGTTCTTTGTTTCTATGATAGATCACTCAGTATTATAAGCTCTAAGTCCATCCAGTTTGCTGTGAAGTTCATGATTTTGTCCTTATTTATGGCTGCATAATATTCCAGTGTGTATATGTACCACTTTTTTTATCCAGTCCTCTTTTGATGGGCAGCACGGTTGGTTCCATGTTCTTGCTACTGTGAACAATGCTGCGATAAACATATGTGTACAGGTATCTTTTTTATAGAGTGATTTGAGTTCTTCCGGGTATATTCCCAGTA
>NW_007247429.1:0-3565 GCF_000164805.1 Carlito syrichta
CCTGCCTTAGATTGTAATAAGAAGAAATTGAGACCCTAAATAGACCAATAACAATCAAGGAAATTGACTACATAATAAGAAAACTACCTACAAAAAAACCCTGGACCAGATGGCTTTCCAGCAGTATTCTACAAGACATTTAAGGAGGAGCTGATACCAATCCTACTGAAGGTATTCCAGGTGACTGAGAAAGATGGAACTCTCCCCAAATCATTTTACGAAGCTAACATCACATTGATACCCAAGCCAGGTAAAGACCCAACAAAGAAAGAGAACTACAGGCCAATATCTTTGATGAACATAGATGCTAAAATTCTCAACAAGATCCTAGCGAACCGGATTCAACAACACATCTCAAAAATCATCCAAGTGGGCTTTATCCCTGGGATGCAAGGCTGGTTCAACATTCATAAAACCATAAATGTAATTAAATACATCAACAGATGTCAAAACAAAACCACATGATTATATCATTAGATGCAGAAAAAACTTTTGATAAAATCCAGCACTCCTTCTTAATAAAAACCCTCAAACAGCTAGGCATACAGGGAACATACCTCAAAATAGTAAAAGCCATCTATGAGAAACCCACAGCCAGCATACTCCTAAACAGACAAAAACTGGAACCATTTTCCCTGAAAAGTGGAACAAGACAAGGATGCCCACTCTCACCCCTCCTGTTCAATATAGTATTGGCACTCCTGGCTAGAGCAATCAGAGAAGAGAAGGCAATCAGGGGTATTCAAATAGGAAAAGAGGAAGTCAAGCTATCTCTCTTTGCAGATGACATGAGTGTGTACCTTGAAAACCCAAGAGAATCTGTCAAACACCTCCTTACACTGATTAAGGACTTTGACAAAGTCTCAGGATACAAAATAAATGTGCGATTTTTAAAGGAACTAGAAATTGACCTTTCATGCCACCCAGCAATCCCCCTTCTGGGAATATATATCGAGGAACTCAAATCACACAACAAAAAAGATATCTGTATATGCATGCTTTTTGCAGCACAATTTACAATGGCAATAACATGGAACCAACCATGCTGCCCATCGAAACTGGACTGGATAAAAAAATGTGGTATATATACACAATAGAATATTATGCAGCCATAAAGAAGGACAAACATATGGACTTCACAGCAACTTGGATGAATTTAGGGTCTATCCTACTTGGTGATTTATCACAGAAACAAAGAACTGTGTACCACATGTTCTCCCTCATAAGCAGACTCTGAACATTTACCATAATACAATGCAAAAGGGGTTGGCAGTAGCTGAAAACTGATGAGGGTTAATAAGGGTACCTGATCTTCAACTAGGTGAAATGAGTACCCAAACTTTACCTGTACCTAACCACTTACAGATCTAATTCTGAACTGTACCCCACATCTTTAAAATAAAAACATAAAACCTTAAATAAAAAAGAAAATACAAGGTTATGAGGTTCTGACATTCATGTGAAGTGTTAAACCTTATTTCAAGTTAGATTGTGAGAAGCTAGAGATGCATTTTGCAAACCTTAGTGCAACCATGGAAAAATAGAGAGTTATAGCTAATAAACAACATTTAAAAAATTAAGAAATCTTCATGCTTCTAAAAGCAATCTCTCAGGAACAAGTCTATTCTAGTTGGTAAAATACATCTACTTATGTTTTATTTAAAAATTTGACTTTTCAAAATTAAAACAAAATTGTAAATCATATACAAATATTTTAAATTCTAAATTGGTGAATATTGGAGCAATGCTAATGCTCTTCAGTACTTTACCTCATGTCCTCAAGTAATCCTGATCATTGACTATTTCAACTCTACTCAGTGGAGATTCTTCTTTGAGTACTTTGAAACCTTGGGATTTCCATCACTCGTCTAGCTTGTCTACTCTAGATGTATTAGCTTTTTGAAGGTCTTAGATGGTTCCATAGATCTGTAGATATTATATTTAGGTGTCCTTTGATTGAATAACTTTTATTGTATTCAAGTAGAGATTCAATTAATTTCAAATTTCAGCGGTCAATATCCAGTGCACATGACAATTTTGACTTTCATTCGACACACTGTGACAGGCCTGGAGAATTTCTATGTTTTTGGAAATAACTTAAGGCCAGAAAAGTGAAATGGGTGTCCCCAAAGTCTTGCCAGAGAAGCACATAAAAATACCTGTTACAAATTATTTGACTAACTTTTTAAAAACCTACATTTTGTATTAGAATTCTTACTTGATTTTTCTGTTGCTCTTATAAAGTTGAAGAATACATAGTGATGGAGATTCATTCATGAAGCTCAGTAATATTTTTGTTAATCTTGGCATTTTTCATTCTGAAATTTTACTGACACCTTAAAAAATAAAGGCTGTGGCTTTAGATATAACACCTCTCAATTTTGGCTGTATTTGGCACTATTTTTATCATGTTTCAAGGAGTGTGTGAATAGGAAAGAATTTTGATAACACAAGGATTTTCAACATGAGTGCAAGGTCAGCTAGCATGTCAAGACAACATTCATTCATAATAGAACAAGCACTTATCAAAAATCTCCTTCATGCCAAGAGCTATGGGGAACACTCTCATGCACTAAAGGCTCATATCTACATGTGTCCATTCGAGTTTGTATGCTAGTAAATTTGAGAGATGACATTCTTAAAAAAAAAAAACACGCAAGAAAGGTGGTGGATAAGAGAGGAAGAGAGAAATTAAGTGACTTTCTGATTTGAGATTTAAGTTATTAACAAAAGGAATATGGATCGTATCACTGTAACAAACTTAGTTTACTGTTCTGATATTGCTGAAGAGGGTTAAATGTTTATTGACATCTTAAAATGTGCTATGTTGCTTGCCAAACTTAGCTTACAAGTTTTGCTAAAGTAAGACTGAGATGAGAAGAAAGGAACGGGCATTAAAAGAGGCAGGAATAGAAGAGAAAATCATAATTTTCTCACTCATTTATCCCACCCATCAAATGAAAGACAAGTTTATATCAACTTTTCTTTAAAAAATTAGCCACTGAATAGTCTTTAAATAATTCTTGATAATTTCCAGATAGTTGTAGTTGATATTTTAAATATGAAATGAAAATTGTTTGCTTTTTTACGTACATGAATATGCGCTGAAGATACTGAGTGGAGAAATGCATTTGAGTCCAAATATGTTTTTTAAATAATAAAGCGAGCGGAATAAAACGAAGTAAAAAATATCATGTACAAAATTATATTATTTTAGAGAATATGAAAAGTGAGCTTATTGTATCTGTATTAGTGTGAAGCAGAGCATTAAAAACTGTCCTATTCAGCATTTGATTAACTTATTCCATTATATGTGTGCTATTTATTGGAACTGAGCATGACACGTGCGCTTATGTTTTATTAAAGTTCAGCATGTAAGCTGTGCGTGCTAAAAACTCGATCATTGCTAAAAAGATCCAGGAGTAGGAAGGGCCACCATTCTGAGAGGCGCTGCTTTTATGGGTGGCATGTCGCCTCCCTTCACCGGTGGCACGCTGCCACGAACAGCCAAGCTCAAGGGCTCCGAACGCCAAGCACCTCTTAGTTCTCGCGAGACTGGGAGGAC
>NW_007247429.1:4025-11575 GCF_000164805.1 Carlito syrichta
AGTGCTTCCGCCGTGGGCGCCCCCTGCCGGCCGGCGGAGCCACCTCCCGAGCCGCTGTCACCCGATCGCGGCCCTCAAGCCCTTCGCTGGGCACGGCTTTGCTTTTTGTCTGCTCTTTTCGTGCCACCTTTGGAAGCAGGGCAGTGTCCCGTAAGTGGACGGGTCACAAAATTGGATAAGACGGCAGCATTGACCGCATTGGGAATCCTGCCGGTGCGCTGCATTTTGTCACCATATCACAGCTTCATGTGCCTTATGTTCCAGTGTCTGTCCTATCCTCATTTCTAGAACACTTTATTAAATCTCGTTATCAATTCTATTGCAACTAGAAAGTTTGTCAAAAATCTCATCTAAAGAACTGTTTCTTTTATGGCCATCCTTTTCTTCCCCTACTCATTCTTCTCGGAAGTATTGCAAAGAAAAAAGAATCAGGAATGGGGTGCCTGAAAGGCGCTGGAGTAATTTTTTTATCTTCATAGAATTCATGGGACGGAAGAAGGATCCAAAATGGCAAAGGAAAGGCGGTTCCCAAAAGAAGTTGCGTTTTCTCTTTTCTTTTATTTCCTTTCCCACCTGTAGCTTGCGCCATATATGATTTAAAGGTTCTTGGTTGCCAGTGTGATGTTCAGATCTGTTACATTCTATGCTCTTAGAATAAATAGCAGTTGTTGAAAGAAGTCTAACTGCAAAGCCAGACTATATCCCAGCTCTCTCTTACGCATAAACTCTCTACACTAATTGCACCAATAAAAAGTTGTAAGATATCTTACAAAATTTCTCTTTTTTACTGTTTATCTTTTTAGAAGTTTGTTTTTCAACAAATGAAAACTGAAACTATGCAGATGAAAGCAAATTTTAAAAATTTTGATACTGACTATTGCTTTAAGTTACAAATTCCACACTGTAAAAATTTTCAGTTTATTAAAATATGATTGGTTATGAAAGTTAAATAGTTTTATATTTAATTTGTTTTTGAGTGACTAATATTTTACTCCCAAATTATATTTTATTATATAATATACAAAATATTATATATTTTTATTATAAAATAATAGTTTTAATAAATTTATACATAGATCATAAAAATAAGGCAATAAAAAGATCAATTAAGTTAGCTGCATTCTTTTAGTTTGCTTTTTCTTTTTAAAAAAAATTGTGTCTTAAAATTATTGAATAATACACAGTAAAGGAACTTGTGAATTAAAATGTTTTATAAAAATGTCAAAAAATGTTAGCTTTAAAGATATAACTATATGTTTGTAACTCACGCAAAACGTGGTGTGTTCTGCTAATAACTGCAGGAAGTAATTTCTGTTAATAAATAATATTTGAATAATCCTTTACCGTTTGCAAGGCACATCCCAGCTTCATTTTACTATGGCTTAAAGGTGACTCATTCAGAGTCCTATAAATGGATAGGTCACAAAATTTGATAGGACCGCAGTATTCACAGTATTGGAAATCCTATTTGTACACTGCATATTGTCACCATATCACAGATTCATTCGTCTTATTTTCCAGTGTTCTATCCTCATTTCTAAAACACTTAATTAATTTCTCTACCAATTCTATTATAATTACAAAGTATGAATTGTCATCTAAAGAAAGGCTGGCCATGGTCTCTCAAGCCTGTAATTCCAGCACTTTGGGAGGCCAAGCTGAGCAGACTGCCTGAGCCCATGGTTTGAGAACAGCCTGGGCACTTGGCGAGACCTCATCTCTACAATGAAAATCAAAAAAATTAGCCAGGTGTCGCAGCATGCACCTGTAGTTCTGGCTACTTGGACGACTGAGGCAGAAGGATCACCCGAATCCAGCAGGTCTGATGCTGGGGTGATCGTGAGCATGCCACTGTACTCCAGCCTGGGAGATGGAGTGAGACTTCAACTCAAAAATAAATAAACAGATAAATAAACAAGCAGCTGTTGCTTTTATAGTCATCCTTTCCTTCCCCTTCTAATTCTTTTTGGAAATATTACAAAGAAAAAAGAATCAAGATTTGGAGTTTAAAAGGCACTAGAGCCGGGCTCGGTGGCTCAGCCTGTAATCCTGCGCCTTTGGGAGGCTGAGGTGAGTGGATTGCCTGAGCCCGCGGGTTCGAGACCCGCCTGGGCAGCGAGACCTCATCTCTACAATAAATCAAAAAATCAGCTGGGCGTGGTAGCGCTTGCCTGTAATTCCGGCTACTCGGAAGGCTGAGGCAGAAGGATCGCCAGAGCCCAGCAGGTCAAGGCTGTGGTGGCCGGGAGCAGCCACTGCACTCCAGTCTGGGCGACCAAGTGAGACTCCAACTCAAAAAAAAAAAAAAAGACACTAGAATGGGATGCATAGCCACACTCATTTCTTCAGGTGTGAGTTTTAAGCCTCATAATTTTAAAAATGGTCTACCAGCTTCATAATCTTGAGGAACCTCTCTACTGCTTATAATTCACATAAGCTCATGTTGCAACACATACATGGCAAGGAGGTCTTCATTTGTGATATCGATGTTATGTTCAGGCTCGGGACTGCTCTTTCAGGTCGTGATCTCTTGTCCTGTTTCTTTTTCTCCTGCACCCCAAGCCCTGACATGCTGTTTCTTTTTCTCCTGCACTCTGAGCCCTGAGCATGTCCAGACTCATCATAGGTTCAGTAACATTTGGAGACTGAATATAAAGGTATGATTAGTCATTAGTGTAATTTATAGCAATTCACAGTTCAAGCTAATCTGAGGTTTCTTTGCTGTAGTACACAGGACTTAACTGTGCACCTCCATGAATCAAGCGTCCTGTAGCAGTCAGTGGCATTGAGTTTTTAGAATCTGTGAAAGAGAGTTTGAACTAAGCTGGGTTTGAAGAATCGTGTTGAACCAGATTCTCTCTCTTGAGGCTTAAATTAGTGCTGTCTCGTTCCATTCAGTATAGTCCCTAAATCTCCTTCTTAAGAAATAAATGTATGTTTTTCTGCTCTGAATGTTGAAAGACTTCCAATAGGTTCTGAAAGCAGAGTATTTCATCTCCTGGAGTTTCAATGAACTTTTTTTTTTCTTAATAGCTCAGTGAAACTGGAGAATAATTACTTTTTCAGTTAACGTTAAACTGATGGCATTTTTAAACAAGAAACTGGCAGCAAATACTATGTGGAGCCATAGTGCATTGAAGAGTGGTCTGGCCACTTTGCAACTCACCTATGAAACATCAGACTTCCTTTGTCGTGCCAAGAACAGCATTAAGAAATAACACTGTGGAGGTGGAAGGGGGAGGCTGGGACTTTTTTTTTTTCCTCCAGGCATAGAGTTGTATCTCCATACACTGCAAGATGAGCCTGACTTTCTAATTTTTTTTTTACAACCAGGGAGTCCTTTTCCAAAGACCCGAGATTCTGTTTTCTCACAGTCTAACAAACATGTAGATATAAATAAGTTAACATCAATAAGCCATTTAAAAGCTTTAAAATTTCTCTGGTTTGTTTAAACCTTGGACAAATTCAGAGTCTCTTTCCACACCTTTTGAAGTGCCTTATGAAGACAGGAAAATAATATTTTCCAGCATAACCTGAGCATCTGTGCGTACTCCACTGATAACCATTTAAACTGTAACAGAGCCAACCCTTTCAAATCATCTTAAAAGATATTTCAATCAATCAGTACACCTCTGAATGCATGCTTTTTTTATGAGGAAGGCTCTGTGTTGGATATGAGTAAGGATGAAACCGTCGGGATTATGACAAACACATAGATAACTGTATTTGATGCATGGCAAAAAATATTGAATTTCATAGTAGATGTACGGATAAAATGTTTTGTATGTGGAAAACAAGAAGAAATGACTCTTTTTTGATGGGACTGAGAGATAGTGAGGGAAGCTTGGGGCACAGCCAAAGGCCTGGATCAGAATTGGTTGTGACGTACCCAGAGCTGAGATTTCTACCCGAGACAGAGACATCGCAGACCAACAAAGCAAGAAGGCAAGAGATCGATTCTAAGCTGTGAGTCTAGGGTCAGGAATCAAGATTGGGGTGAAAAAGTTGGGAGGTCAGAGCTGGAAGATCAGAATGAGAACTGAGAGGATGAGAATTAGGACAGTTTGGGAACATTTTACACACACACACACACACACACACACACACACACACACACACACATGCATACATACACATACATATACACATATATATCAATAATATAACACACTTATACATCAATAATATAACATACTTATATGTATTTTATGCTTTCCACTTTTTTTTTTGAGTTGGGGTCTCACTCTGTCACCCAGACTGGAGTGTAGTGGCCGCTTCCGGCCACTGCAGCCTCGACCTGCAGGGCTCCGGTGATCTTTCTGCCTCAGCCTTGTAAGTAGCCGGAATTACAGGCATGTGCTACCACACCTGGCTGATTTTTTGATTTATTGTAGAGATGAGGTCTCGCTGCCCAGGCGGGTCTCGAACCCGCGGGCTCAGGCAATCCACTCACCTCAGCCTCCCAAGGCGCGGGACTATAGGCTGAGCCACCGAGCCTGGTGCTTTCCACTTTTCTCATAAAAATTCCTCATGGTAAGTACCCATACAATATAGATAGATATAGATATTGATATAGATACAAATATATCTTTACTTGGGTACTTTTATTATGTTCATCACTTCAATTGCTCCCAAATTAGTAGCCAGGCATTTGATAAGTATACCTAATACATTAAGGAACTACCACACCCCCCCAGTAGTCTGAAAGAGAGCAGGGAAATATCAATATTTGTTGATATTGAGAAGCTGGACACATTTTGAAAAATTATTAAATCATGCATGTATGAATTGAATGAAATGGGTGAAGAGGCACATTTATTTCTCGAGTGGCCCGTTTATGCAAGAAATATGGTGCATTTTAGAAGATGAGGCATCACCCTGGTACTTGAGATATATCCTGACTGGTGCTGTCCCAAGCTGATGACAGTTCAAGCTTAGCACACACCAGCTCTGTAGAGTAAGTAGTGAAATTCTCTGAGGGCAGAAGCTGGTCCTGTTTATTGTTGTGCCTCTGGTGATTAGATTCATATGAGGACACAATGTATATTTGGTTGATCAAATGTGGCCACAGATGAATATATCCTTCCCACAGATATTCTGAGATGTACCATATTAGATCGTGGTGAATACATACCAAACAGGAAGGAACAAACTTAGGCGTCCAAATCACAGGACTGACACTTTATGGGTGTAAAACTCTAATAGGCCTCAACTCTGCTTTAAATTTTCATCCCAAAGCCAGACTCAGTCTCTGGGATACTTTCATTGCACATGCACTTGGCCTCATAAAAACCTAAGTAAAAGATGACCTAGGGATTTGAAACTTAGGGTGACACATGCTTCTGTCAAGAGAAGAAAAGTACATCCCACCTGTGGGTCTTGCATCAAATTAAGCAAAATATTGTCTGGAAAGCATCGTCATTTTTTTTTTCATTCACGTTAAGATTTAGGCTTAGAACTTAAGGTCTTCTCCAACGTTGACTTTTATATATTAAGGAGCATTGATTTAATAATTTCCTCCCTTTTTCTAATTGACTTTGAAAGAATACAGATAAACAATGGCATATAATTAAAGCAAAATGTTGATTGATTATGACACTAACTTCTTGATTAAAATTACAGTGTTGGAAAGAGAGCTCATGACATATTTTCTTATATGTCTTTGCACTTCCCCAGGAAGCAACTTGGCAACAAACGTTAAAAGTCTTAAAATGCTGCTGTCTGTTGATAGGTAAGCCCTCTTCTTGAAAATTACCCTTAGACTATAAAGGCAAATGTAGGAAATGTGGAAATTCTGTGGGAAAATATGTTTGCACAGAAATATTAGTCACAGGCTCTTCATTTTTAGACAACAGAACCAACTTACTTCAGCACCAATAAAGGATAATTAGGAACATGTCAAATGACCCACTTCATGGACTATAAGATAACTATTGATAATGTTGGTGATCACAATTATGTGCTTAAGGTGATACCAAGTAGTATGTAAGGCCTCCTTACATTGATAAAAACCTTTCGTAAATTCTCAGGATACAAAATAAATGTACAAAAGACAATCACATTTCTCTACACCAATAATAAACAAACAGAAACCCAAATAAAAAACACAGTTCCATTCACAATAGCCACAAAAAAAATGAAATACCTTGGCATCTTCCTAACCAGAGATGTGAAAGACCTTTACAATGAAAATTACAAAACACTGCTCAAAGAAATCAAAGCCGACATGAACAAGTGGAAAAATATCCCATGCTCATGGATCGGAAGAATCAACATAGTGAAGATGTCCATCTTTCTTAAGGCAATCTACAAATTCAATGCAATATCCATTAAATTACCAACAACATTATTCTCAGACCTAGAAAAAACAACACAGGAATTCATATGGAAACACAAACGTCCAAGAATAGCCAGAACAATCCTCAGCAAAAAAAACAAAGCAGGTGATATCACAATACCAGATTTCAAACTTTACTATAAAGCTACAATCATCAAAACAGCTTGGTATTTGTACAGGAACAGGCATATAGATCAATGGAACAGAATTGAGATTCCAGAAGCAAAACCTCAATTTCTCAACCAACTCATCTTCGACAAAGCCCCCACCACCTACCAATGGGGAGAGGAGAACCTATTCAGTAAATGGTGCTGGGAAAATTGGCTGACCACATGCAGAAGATTGAAACAGGACCCCTATCTATCCCCATGCACAAAGGTTAACTCCGAATGGATCAGAGACCTAAATGTAAAACCTCAAACCATAAGAACCTTAGAAAAAGAAGGAAATACTTTCATGGAAATCGGAACTGGCATCCAATTCCTGTACAAAACCCGAAACCCACAGGACTTAAGAGAGAAGATAGACAATGGGACCTTATTAAACTGACAAGCTTCTGCAAAGCCAAAGAAACCATCAAGAGAGCAGGGAGACAGCCTACAGACTGGGAAAAAGTATTTGCCAACTCTAGGTCTGACAAAGGCTTAACATCCTGGATCTACAAGGAACTGAAACGTACTGAAAAGAAGAAAACAAACAACCCCATTATAAAATGGGCAAAAGACATGAACAAACACTTCACAAAAGAAGACATTCGAGCAGCCAACAAACACATGAAGAAATGCTCAACCTCACTAATCATCAGGGAGATGCAAATCAAAACCACACTGAGATACCACCTAACTCCAGTCAGAATGGCAATTATCAACAACTCAAAAAATAACAGCTGCTGGAGAGGGTGTGGTGAAAAGGGAACACTTCCACACTATTGGTGGGAGTGTAAACTAGTGCAACCTCTGTGGAAAGCAGTGTGGCGATTCCTAAAAGCTCTAAAAATTGACCTTCCATATGACCCTGCAATCCCCCTACTAGGAATGTACCCTGAAGAACACAAATCACTCTATAAAAAAGATACCTGCACATGTATGTTTATCGCAGCGTTGTTCACAATAGCAAGAACCTGGAAACAACCATGCTGCCCATCAAAGAGGACTGGATTAAAAAAATGTGTTACATATACACGATGGAATACTACGCAGCCATAAAAGAACAA
>NW_007247430.1:0-13746 GCF_000164805.1 Carlito syrichta
CCTCCAGGACAGAGTCTGCTTATTATTCCTCTTTGTGGCCAGTCCTAGCATCTGACAGTACCTGGCAATGATTAGGTGCTCAGTGAATGCTTACTATGCCTATGGAATTCATCCGATGATTAACTGAGTTTGGAAGGCTAGAGAGAGGGAAGAATCTGGAAATGACTCCCAGGTTTGTGACTTCAAAGGTAGGAAAACTGGGGGTGCCATTTTTTGAGACAGGGAGGCCAAGAAGAAGGGCTATTGTTTCTAGTTTTCAATTTCTGGCTTTTGGCAGGAGGAAGAAAGGACAGAGATCATGAATTTGGGCATAATGAGTTTGAGGTGCCTTTGGGACACTTAAGGAGAGATGTGAATAAGCATTTGCATATGTGAGATGGAGTTGAAGGAGAGAGGTTAGAGACAGAGAAGATGCACTGGGAGTTATCAGCACATAGATGAAGTTTGACAGCAGTTGCAGTCAAGAAGATAGGGTCCCACACTAGCAGCTTACAAGCTGAATCTACCTGCAGACATGCTTTGTGGCACAGTGTTTTAAAATAACGTGAATGCTTTTAGGCAGTTTGTAACTCTAGCTTGCTATAACCCTGCCCTTTCTTTTTGTCTTACATCTGGCCCAGTTCACATATTTATAGTACCTACTTGGCTCTTGTAGTCATTTGAGTTAGTAATATTGGGAGGAGGAAGAAGAAATCAAAATGACATAACTCTGGAGAATACCAATATATAAGGGATGAATAGGAGGAAGACATATTGAAGAGGAATGAGAATAAATGGTCAGAGAAATTAGAGGAAATCAGGAGAGAACGAAATTTTATTCTCTCCAAAATTGTGAAAGGCAATGTAAGCAGTGTTCTTATATAATAAAACATAGAATGTGGACAAGGCACAGTGGCTCACACCTGTAATCCCAGCATTTAAGGAGGCCAGGGTAGGAGAATTGCTTGAGCCCAGGAGTTTGAGACCAGTCTGGGCAACATAGCAAGACCCTATCTCTACCAAAAAATTTTAAAAATTAGCCAGACATGGTGGCACACACCTGTAGTCCTAGCTCTCCAGGAAGCTGAGAAGGGAGGATCAGCTGAGCCCAGGAGCTTGAGGCTATGGTGAGCCATGATCATGCCACTGGCCTCCAGCCTGGGACAGAGTAAGACTCCAACTCAAAAAATAAAACATAAAAAAATACAAATTAAAAAAATAAAGTATAGAATGTGGAATCCATTTAATCTAACAGTTTCACTTCTAAATATTTTCTAAATAAGGAAATAATCATATCTGTGTATGCAGTATTGTAATACGCTTGTTGCAGCACATACATAATAATAACAAAAATTGGAAACAGCCTAAATGTCTCCCAGCCAAGCATGACTAATATAGTATGTCCATATGATGAAATAGTGTGTAGTCATGAAAAATGACATCAGACTCTTAAAAGAATAGTATGGAACAGTATATATAAGATAATTCCATTTATCTTAAATGTCTGTTTATGGGAGGAAAAGTTTGGAAACCTTCACACACAAGTCACAAAAACCTCTCAATAACTAAATCTAGTAGACCTTTCTCTGGCCTCTGTGCATTTGACCTCTCTATGACTTTTGACATTGTTTAACCTTTCTTGGCTTTCGCTCCTTGTTTTTTTCCCCTGACTTTGGTCCCATAGTCGGGCACTCGACACTGAAAAATGGCAGACTCAATCCTGGGAGAACCCTGCAAAACTAGCATCTTTTTAATATCCTGGGCACACCCAAAGCAGAGCACTTATTGGGCAATTCTTCCTGGAAAAGAGCAGTTAGGGACAGTATTTCCCTGGCCGTTTAGTCCCTTTGAGTCTACATATCTCTTTTGGAATGAAACCCTTCCCAGGGTCTCTGGGTATAAGTTCCCTCTCCTTGCCCACCTCCCCCACACTTTAGCAAAGTTGCCTGGCTAGCCAGCCCCTCTCTCCCACGCCTTCTGTTCAATCAAGGGGTTATTTTTAACAGTGCTGTGTATACCATGCTTAAATCCTGGCAAAATACCAGAGCTTTGGAATAGACACCCGAGATGGAAATAGTCTCCCACAACAAGCCCCCCCTCCCCGCCCTTCCAGAGCTTTTCCTTTTAAAGAGAGAAAACAACTTATCTAAACTGTAGACAGCCCAACCAAGAAAGTCCCTGGATATTAGCACTGAGTGGATGAATTCGCAACCTTGGCCATGAAGTTAGACTGAAGGCTGGGCTTTCTTCCACTTTGGGCCTATCTTCAGCCCAAGGAG
Source organism: Carlito syrichta (assembly GCF_000164805.1). Taxonomy (NCBI): domain Eukaryota; kingdom Metazoa; phylum Chordata; class Mammalia; order Primates; family Tarsiidae; genus Carlito; species Carlito syrichta. Next base: position 2,259 of record NW_007247430.1, read on the forward strand.
AGGATGGTTCTTGCCACACTATTCCTGGACTTGGTGGATCTAGAACCCCTGTGTCTCCAAAGCATGGAAACTACCTAATCCTCCTCCTGTTCCCAATAGCTAGAGGCCCTTGAGCTGAGGAAGCAATCCATCCATTTCAAGATACTCAGTAATTGGAGAGTTTTAACTATGAAAAGCCAAAGTCTGCTCTTCTGCACCTTACCCTTGTGGTCTTAGTTCTGCCTGCCAGAGCCACACAAAACAAGTCTAATCCCTTTCTCCATCAGTTTTTCAGAGATTTGAAGCTGATAATGTCTCTGGCCAGACATCTCTGCCCTCATGAGGCGTCATAGGGGGCCCTTTCCTATCATGGTGGCTTTCTTCTCTGAGTTAGTTGCATTTTATGACAGCCCCCTTTAGGAGACATCCAGAACAGAGCTTGTGCTTACTCCAGGGGTGGCCTGACAGAGAGGATAGAAGGAGAAGCATCTCCCCATTTTGATGCTCCTCATGACAGATACTCAAGAGATGCTACCTTTGTAGTGGTCGTATCCCACTGACCATAAGTCTATTTTTGACATGCTGCTGCCAGACCCCTTCCCTTCCTACTCAGCATGTGTGATGGAATATGTGGGCTTAAACTCAGCCTGGCTAGGTAGATGCCACTCCAGAGCTTTTGGTAACTTCCTTGGACCTCCAACATAAACTGTTCCTTTCCTTTCTCTTTGTCATCCAAAAATTTGATGAATAGGCCATTCCATTCTTGTCTAAACAGTACACATAAAAGCAGTAGCTGAGATAAGTCTAACACAGAACCTTGCCCTTGACCCTGCAGACAGCAAGTAGGGATGTTCACTGGCTTGCTTCTCTCTCTCAGACCACCCTCTGGCTAGCCCGCACTGCTCGCCATCTCACACCTGGTCAAATCCACCTGAAAGGGCAATTTCCTCGTGCTCTTCTGGGACCTTATCACATATGTGGTATCTAAGAGCTCTATGCAACGACTCATCCTTTAAAGAAGAGTTGCAGAGTTCTAGAAGGAGCACTGATCCTGGAGTCAGAAACCCCAGACTCCTTCTCACTTTGGATAAGTCACTCAAACTCTTTGAAACTCAGTTTCTCCATCTATAAATTAGGGAAAACACTCACCCTGCTTGCTTCAAAAGGATTTCGTAAGGCTAAAATGATATGGTATAATGCCAAACAGTAGGTAAGAGTAAGGCGATGATGATTATTTCATAAACAGTACTGAAAACCTACCAATATGTAATCACCAGAAGTGACACAGGCAGGAATTCCACAAGTCCTGTTGAATTTAAATCCAGGCCATGACAGTCACAGGCCATACTGGGAACAAGAGAACCCAGGCCTGAGGGGAGGAGAACCTAGGGCAGAAGAGGGCAGAGCAAGGGTTTCCCAGGAGGATCTGAAATCAAGCTGAAAATAGGTGATCTGGTCTGTTCTGGTCTGATGTCAAGACAAGGGTGAGGATAAGAGACTTGAAATTCATGGGAGGTAAAACAGGAACAAAACATCAGGGGTTGGAACTGGAGATGGAGAAGCCTCGAAGAGCTGTGTCTCTGGGGGGTGGGGTGGGAACTGGTTGGCATGGAGCTGAATCGTGAGGTGATGACCCGGGGTTCCTGCATGTGGGCCATTCCAGGAGCACCTATGAAGGGAGGAGAGGATGGACTTGAAGCTGGGAAGAGTGTGGCTGTGGGGGTAAAGGAGTGTCCACAGAGAGGAAGAGTGAGAATATGGATGAGCATGATGGTGCAATTGATACATTAAGCTCCCCAAGGATAGTGAGGGAAGGAATTGGCCTTGATTTCAGGAGGGGTGAGACTTCTGTTTTACAGCAGAGCAGAGTGACAGAAACATAGATACGGTTGTGAGTTCAAGGTAAGAGGGAAGAAGAAATTTTCCACTGGTGTCTTAGAATGTGGTGCCACACACTGAACCTCGGGGCAGGGTAGTGGGATTAGAAGTCTGAGAAGTAGCTGGGCTCGGTGGCTCAGCCTGTAATCCTGTGCTTTGGGAAGCTAAAGTAAATGGATTGCCTGAGCCCGCAGGTTCAAGACCTGCCTAGGTAACTTGGCGAGATCTCATCTCTACAATAAAATAAAAAAATCAGCCGGGCATAGTAGCGCATGCCTATAATTCCGGCTACTCGGAAGGCTGAGGTGGAAGAATCCCCAGAGCCCAGCAGGTGGAGGCTGCAGTGGCCGGAAGCGGCCACTACACTCCAGTCTGGGTGACAGAGTGAGACTCCAACTCAAAAAAAAAAAAAAAAAGATGAAGTCTGAGAAGAGTAGAGAATGTTTTCAGGGGCACTGTGGAGCATGGAAGAGGCTGTTACTAGGGAGTCTGAAGGCTGTAGAGCACATAGCAGGCCAAGTGGGCCATGAGTCTGAGATGGCACCGTCCGTGTGCTTGTGTGGGTTTTTCCCAGAAGGCTTAGTCGTCTAGTGTAAGGACAAGGATTCTAAGAGAAGTAACCCCTGGGCCAGAAATCTTGACCAAGATTGATTGTGCTTCCTAGGGGATTCATGTAGGAAACAGCCTCTTCTCCTAAAGTGAGGAGAAAGGTGCTGGGGGTTGAGACAGGGACAGGACTCAGTCCATTCCAGAAGGGAGCAGCCATGGCCAGAATGGTCTGTACCAGTGAGCACCTAGTCAGTGATGGTTCTCAGGATCCTCCTACATGTGGGACAGCGACAGGCCCAGGTAGATGGAGACTCCAGCCTCTGTGGAATGAGGTAGCCAAAGTACTTGGCAGGCTATGCACTGGAACCTAGAGGGGCCCAAAAGAACCCTGGTAGACAACTCTGAAGAGGGGGGCTATGGATACAGCCAGGCAATGTTGCTCCGTAAACCTTTAAGACTAAGACATTAACCCATGGGTGAGGTCTGTCAAAGCTGTGTTGGTAGGGAGAGGCTGGGGTGTGAGGGAGAAGCTGGGGTATATTAGTGAGGGTGGGGTTATTGGAGAGGCTGGAGTGTGAGGGAGAGACTGGGGTGTGAAGGAGAGGCTGGGGGGTGAGGGAGGGGCTGAGGGAGAGGCTAGGGTATGAAGAAGAGTCTGGTGTATTGAAGAGGCTGGGTATGAGGGAGAGGCTGGGGTGTGAGGGAGAGGGTAAGATGTGTGAAGAGGCTGGAGTGTGAAGGAAAGGCTGGGTGTGAGGGAGAGGCTAGAGTGTAAGGGAGAAGCTGGGATGTATTGGAGAGGCTGAGGTGTGAGGCAGAGGGTAAGGTGTGTGGAGAGCTGGAGTGTGAGGGAGAGGCTAGGGTGTATTGGAGAGGCTGGGGTGTGAGGGAGAGGGCAAGGTGTGTGGAGAGGCTGGAGTTTGAAGGAGAGGCTGAGTGTGAGGGAGAGGCTGGAGTGTGAGGGAGAAGTCAGAGTGTATTGGAGAGGCTGAGGTGTGAGGGAGAGGGTAAGGTGTGTGGAGAGGCTGGGGTGTGAGGGAAAAGCTGGGTGTGAGGCACCACAGTCGTGGGCCTTTGATAGAAGAGCTGGTGTGAGACAGGACTTCTGAAAGCCTCAGTCATCCTGGAACCTTCAGCTTCCTGAGTTAGAGCAAAATGGCCCACATCTAACCAGAGAAAACAATGTCTGGGAGCAGGGCAGAGCTTGGCTTGGGGCTGAGAGTCCTGCCGGGGCTGCTGGTAAGGCAGTTACTGCATCAACCCTGCCTCTGATCGGGCACTCCCTGAGGGAGGAGGGCATGGCTGATACCAAAACTGGGAGGGGAGGAAGGGAGGTGAAGGAAACTGACAGCTATTGAGCAACATGGTGTGACAAGGATTTCACATGCCTTATCTCATTTCGTGTTTACAATAATCCATGAGGTAGTAGGTATTATTAGCCCTATCTTACATCCATTTGTTCAACAAATAGTGAGTGCCTGCTGAGTGTCTGGTATTGCTCTTGGTACCTGAGGTAGAGCGTGAGCAGAACTGACAAACATCCCTGATTTCATGGAGCTCTATTCTAATGGAGAAGCAGGCAAAGAAGCAAGGGACATAAACAAAATGCATAGTCTATTGGATGGCGAGAAACACTGGAGCGATTAAAGAAGGAATAGGGAATAGAAAGTTAGGGAGGGGTTGTCGTTTTAGATAGGGAAAGTGACATTGAAATAAAAATCTGAAGGAAGTTAGGTAAGGCTGTGTGCATATCTGGGGGCTGTGCGCATATCTGGGGGCTTAGAGCCTTCCAGGTAGAGGAAATAGCCAGTGCAAAAGCTCTGAGGTAGGTTCCAAAAACAAGAAAGAAGCCTGTGTTGAAGGAGTGGGCAATAATATGAAATGAAGCAAGAAAGTGAAGTCTGAACCATGGGAATGTCGTAGATTTTTACAAGAATGGAGGCTTTCCAAAAGAGGAGTGACTTAGGTTTTAAAGGATCACTCTAGCTGCCTTGATGAGACTAGACTGTTGCAAAGCAGGAAGTCCAGTTAAGAGGCTGTTGTGGTCCTCTAACGAGACACAGTGGGGACTTAGGCCACAGTGGAAGCAGTAGAGATGGTAAGAAATCATCATGGCCAGAGTCTATTCTGGGATAGAGCTGACAGGTTTGCCACCAGCACAGATATGGGTGTGAGAGAAAGTGAGGAATCTAGCTGACTTCAGGTGTTCAGCCTGAGCCACTGGAAGAATGAAGGTGCCATTTAGCAAGATGGAGAAATAACTGGAAGAAGAGTAGATTTGAGGGGGAGTGTTAGGAGCTCAGGTTTAGACATGTAAAGTCTGAGATGCTTCATAAATATCCAAGTGGAGCTATCAAGAAGGCAGAGAAATATCCAAGTGTGGAGTTCAGAGGAGAGGGCCAGGCTATGAAAATGGATACATGAGTATGGGTGGAGGGGAGAAGCCAGGACTGAGCCCTGGGACAAATCCACACTTAGTGGTACAGGATAGAGTTTAAGATCACTGGAAGAGGGAATGTCAAATCAGGACTGCCTTGGGGTTTACCCCTTTCTAGGTTTAGAAGGAAGCATATATCTCCTGTTCTCTGCGTTTTTTTGTTTGTTTGTTTGTTTGTTTTTTGGTCAGGGTCTCACTCTGTGGCTCAAGTTAGAGTACAGTGACACAATCACAACTCACTGCAGCCTCCGACTCCTGGGCTCAAGAGATCTTCCTGGGTCAACCTCCTGAGTAGCTGGAACTACAGGCATGCACCCACACCTGGCTTATTCTTGGATTTTTTTTTTTTTAAGAGATGAGGTCTTGCTATAATGCTCAGGCTACTCTTGAACTCCTGGGATCAAGCAATCCTCCCACCTCGGCCCCTCCAAAGTGCTGGAATTACAGGTGCAAGCCACCATGCCAGTCCTGTTTCCTAGTTTTTGAGGAAGGAATACACAAAGTATTGAGACTGATGACAGTTGCTTTAGAGTTTCTCTTCTTCAGTTTATTTTTGACTGAGTCTATAGTTGAGGGGAGAGAGACCTGTCAAGGAAAGAGAATCATGATTGGTTTGCGGTCATAGAACATCAAGGCTGGAAGAAAGGCAGCTCAGGTCATAGAGCAGAGCCTGGAGGAAGAGAGCCAGTCACACATCAGAATTGAGAGTCCTGGCTGTCAGGTGTAAGAGGTTAAGTCATGAGGCCATCATAAGGTACTACAGCCCAAAAGGCTAGAGATTTGAGCCCTTGTCCATAATGTGGCACTGCTGAAGATCTTCCAAAGAGGAAACAAGATAGACTGAGACGTGCTTATCTCCCTTTACTCTACTAGGCATAGGGGGCAATGCCATGTCTTGGGAAGGTATCATGTACCTAGAATGACCTATAGCGAGTCCCTGGTCCTTCTTGGTGGTTGACTGGATGGTCACAGGGTGCTGATTGCAGCAGGGAGTAGGAGAGTTCTGGATGGAGGCTGTAAACGAGGAAATTGAATGCTGCAACCCAGTGGTTTATGACTGTGACCGCCCCCTGCCCTATGTGCAGGGCCCATCGTTGTGGCTCTTCATCCATTTGGTCATTGATTACCTATAATATGCTAGGTGCTGTTCTAGGTACTTGGCATGTGGTATTAAAAATAAGTCATGGAGATAAGACTAACAGTCTCTCAGAGCTCCTCTCAGCTTGTTGTGAGTTCACATGTAGGACGTCATGGGCTTATAGGGACTAGGATGTGTGCAGAGGTGAGAAATGTTAGAAGTGTGCAGATACCAGCATCTGTGTTTGTATGGGGGCTGGAATTCATTTTGTAGGACAGTTCTCTCTGTGCATCCTGACAGGTTTCCATCTGTCACTAGCTTGACCCATCCCATTTGGCAATTAATCTGGTGTTTGCAGAGAGATAATTCTGCCCCCTGCAGTCTCACCTGAGGTCTCCAAAGTCAGGAACAATGCTGGGGCCCCTGGACTAAAGAAGGCAGCTAGAGTACTTCACTATAGAAACAGAGATCCCAGCTAGGACCAAGTGGGATCTGCATGGGAAATTTCAAGAGTAATTTGTATTATTGTATCACCCACTCTAGGGCAGTAACGAGAAGTGTGATTGAGCCACATGGGTCCAAGGACTTCGGACTTCCCTGGCTGGCACAGCTGGCACATCCTTCCCACTTCCCAGAAAAGAGACACAGAAAGGCCACATTCAAGGCCCCAGAGGCCATGAACAGCCAGATATGCTGCCCCTTAGTTTGTGACTTGGATGCTCTTCACTGAAAAAAGAGAGGAAGAATAGGTTTAGGGGAAGATAATGGGCTTCTTTTTTGATGTGTTGAGCCTGTGTGCCAACAGGGTATCTTGGGCAGAATGTACCAGGTGCAGTTGGATATATACACACTAGGTTTAGGATATAGTCCGAGTTTGAGACAGATATTCAGCAGCCAGCAGTTGGGTGTAGGCGTCCAGGTGTCTGGCATTTGGACCTTCCTATAACAGTCATATTTTCCAGCCTATTCTTTCCAAATCTGCCTGGGACTGTAAGCAGTGGTGGGATGCAGAGCAGACAGTGGTTGGCAGTGACTACCTTTGTGTCCTTCCCATCCCCCATCCCAAAGGTAAAGAGTCTCATCTGACAGGGCAGCATCTGCTCATTTACTGTCATGTCTCATTCCTGAGCAGAGGGAAAAAAAAGTGGCTGAAACTGTCCCTTCTTCTAGGAATCCCAGTTGTCTGTGGGTTCAAAAAGTAACATACCTGATTTCCTGTGGCTGCCATAACAGGTTTTTCTCTCACAGTTCTGAAGGCCAGAAGTTCAAAGTCAGTATTCCTGGGCCAAAATCAAGGTGTCAGCAGGGCTGTGCTCCCTCCAGATGCTCTAGGGGATTATCGGTTCCTTACCTCTTCCAGCTCTAGTGACTACTGGCATTTCTTGTATTGTGGCCACGTCACTCCAGTCTCGGCCTCTGTGGTCACATTGCCTTTCCCTCCGTGTGTACTAAACTTTCCTTCTGCCTCTCCCTTCTAAGGACACTTGAGAATGCAGTTAGGACTCACCCAGATAATCCAGGATAATCTCATCATCTCAAAATCTTGCTTTGTGAAGTTTATATTCTATCAGAAAAACAGAGGCAATAAATAACTACTAAATAAAGTATTTATTAAATTAGTACAAGATATATGCCTTGGGAAAAAAATTAAAAGAGGGTTGCAAGGTGATAGGAGCAGGTTGCAGTATTAAATGAGATGGTTAGGTTTGGCCTCATGGGAAAGAAGAGATCGGAATAAAGACTGCAAGGAGGTGAGGAAGTGAGCCAAATGCATGTCGGAGGAAGAACATTCCAGGCAGTGGAAACAGCTCCAGCAAAGGCCCTAAGGCAGCAAGGAGTGTGACCATGGCCCCATGAGCAGAGGAAGAGTAGTAGGAGCTGAGGTCAGGGAGGAAATTGGAGATCATGGACGGTTTGTAGGCCATTGTAAGGGCTTCAACCTTTTATCTGAAAGATATGGGATGACATTGCCCATGTGGGAAGATTGATCTTTGATAGAAGAATGAACATTTGCTTACTTTTTTTTAAGAAGGAAGGAGGAGGAAGTAGAGCAGATATGGTGGCTGTGTAGATTTGGTGGGAGACAGATTTCTGATCTCACTTAGCAAACATTTATTCAGCACCTATTATGCCAGGAACAATCCTAAGTGCTGGGGGATATGACAGTAAACTGAATAGGCAGCCCTCTACTCACATAGAGTTTACGTTCTTCATGTGATAACAGACACGTGTATATGGGGGAGAGGCAATACACAAGTAGTGATGAATGTTTATAGGGAAAATGAAACAAGAGGATGTGTTAGGGAATGACAAGAGGAGTCCCATGTCTAATAAAAGACGAAAATTTTTAAAAAATAATTTAAAAAGAAGGCTGGGCGTGGTGGCTCAAGCTTGTAATCCCAGCACTTTGGGAGGCCGAGGCGAGAAGACTGCCTGAGCAACATGGTGAGACCTTGTCTCTACAGTAAAAAATAAAAAATAAAAAAAATTAGCCAGGTGTGGTAGCGCATGCCTGTAGTTCCAGCTACTTGAAAGGCTGAGGCAGAAGGATCCCTGGAGGCCATCAGGTCGACGCTGGGGTGACCGTGAGCTTGACACTGCACTCCAGCCTGGGCAATGGAATGAGACTCCAACTCAAAAAAAGAAGAAGAAAGAAAATTCCATGTTTAACAAAAGCAGTAGATTATAAAAGAGAGAGAGAAAGAGAATGACGGGAGGAGGAAAACTACTTTAGCAGGAGAGTCAGAGAAGATATCTCTGAGGAGGTAACATTTGAATGGAGATCTCAATGAAAACAAAGAGCGAGCCTTGGGAAGATCCAGAGCTGTTCTGGAAAGGTCTAGACACAGCAAAAAGCTTGTAGCTTATATTCAGGAACTAAACAGAAGTCTAGCCCACTGTAGCAGGATGAATAAGGAGAAGGACCTGTGATGAGGTAAAGGGTCGGTGAGGATGAGGCCTTGTCATCTGTGGCCTGGCTTTATTCAGGGCCAGTGGAAAGCTTCCAGCTAGAGGATGGCATGATAGGGTTGATGATTTAGGAGTAGCATTCTGGCCTCTCTGAGAGAAGGGCAGGAGTGCGGGCCGCTCACTGACCAGGGTAGTGGTCTGAAATGATGATCTGGACCTGGGCGGTAACAGTGGAAATAGGTAAGTGGGTGATTCTACCATATGCTTAGAAATTGTATTAACAGGACTTGCTGATGAATTGGATGAGAGGCAGCCAAGAAAAAGAGATGAGTCAAGAATGACTCCAAGGGATGCCATCCAGTTGGCAAGAGAGAGGCTTATTTGTAAAGTAGGTGCTCCTCTTTATAGACTGTGAGGATGTGGGCAAAGGGACTAAACAAGAGGGAAGAAGGACGCCTAGGCTTTGGCTTGATTAACTACATTCACCTGGCCCTTGCCTTCCTCACCATCAAAGCCAGAGCCTCCACTCCTGCACCCTGGTCCTGCGTATCACTGGTGCCCTAGCCACTGCTGTGAGTCTCATCACACTCCTAAACCTGCTACAGCAGTGCCCATCCAGCCACTTTTCCTGCTTATGCCTCTGGGCTGCTTGGCACCACTACCTTGGTGGTGCACAACACAGCCTTGGCACCACTGTGGCTTCATGGTCTCCAAGCTCTGTGCGAGGCTCAACAATCCTTGTCCCTGGTTGACTTACCATGGTGTCCGTTCCAGGTCTTTACCATTCATAAGTCCCTACAATCAATACCCTCACACCACAACCCCAATCCCCAACCCCAGAGATTCTCCCAGAGAAGAGCCCATCTGGTGAGCATTTTCTCAGGTTCTCCCTACCTCTAAACTCACCTATCAGAGCAGCTCTCTTCACATCCTCCCTGATTTTTCCAGAGAGAAGGTATCCTGCCTTCCGTGTCCCTCCCCTTCTCCTCCCCTAGGGCTCCATTCCCACTGTTACTCCCTCTGTCTCCTATCTTTCCCTCTCTCTGTAAACAGGCTCAATTCTTCCCCATCCCCTGTGACTCTCCTGCTTCCATTCCATTTCTGTCCTCTCCTTCACTACCAAGTTTCTTTAGAAATTGCCTGATCTCTCTCTTGAACACTTTCTCACTTCTCTCCCTCCTCAACCCCTGCAGTCTGGTTCCATCCTCTCCATCTCCAGTAGCGTGTTCCCTAAGGGGCAGTGACTTTCATGTATTCCCCAAAGCAATGCAGTAAATAAGAATCTGGTTATAAATAGTGCCGATCCATGAGATCTTTGGGAGGATTAAATAAGATAATGTACAGAGAGCACTTAGTACAGTGCTGGGAAGGCAGTGAGAGCTCAGTAACTGTTCCCTGCTGTTATCACTAGTGTTATTGTGTTATTGCGTTGATCATGTATTTCACAACCGCCGCTCTGCTTGACTGCCTCACCCATTATCCACCAAGGAAGGGATTCTAAGTTCTCCGTTGCCATGTTCCCGATGACTAGCACAGTGCCTGAGATAAGCGGGGGCCTAACACATGTTGGAGAGAAGGCTGGTGGACACTGGGACAGAGGAGGTTGTACCTCTGGGTGCCGGGCTGTGTGTCCTCTGCAGACAGTCTGGCCGTCATCCAGGCTGTCTCTGGGGGAGGAGCGCCTGCCTCTCACAGCAGCTTCTCAACTCACTGTTCTCTCCCCTTCCCTCCCTCCTTCCTCCATTTAGGCACAGGCTGTCAGCAGAGCCGGTGGGAGCCTGTCAGCAGGAACCCAGGCACTGCCCCCTTGAGGGCCTCTGGCTCAGCCTCTCCTCTCCTCCTTCAGCACAGGCCTCCCTGCCTGTCACACATGTCATGTATGTGGCTCCAGCCTGTCTGGACACAGATGTGGCCAACAGTCCCTAAGCAGGCAGAGGGGCAGTAGCTGGCAGTATTTCAGACCAGGGGTTGGGGGGCAGCTGTGAATGGTGGAGACATCACTGGAAGTCTGGTGCTTTGGAGCAGGGAGATCAAAGTATCCATGAGGAGCCACCCAAAGGCAGGCCCTAGACCTCTGTAGGTAAGCAGGAATTTGACCTGGATCGTCCCTGAAAGATCTACACCGTGGAAGCTGTCACCCCAAGCTGCTCCTCCCTCTTGCAGCCCACAGGCATTTACTGAGCACCTGCTGCGTACTTGGCTGTGAGCTAGGGGTGCCACACAGTCTGGTGAGAAACCAGATGATGGTATAAACATGTGGTAAGTGCTAACAGGTCAGTGTGCACCAAGAACAGTGGTGACCTGGAAAAGGGCTTGGTCAACCCAGTGTGGCTCAGAGAAGACTTCAGAGAGGTAGCAATGCTGGAGTCAGGACTTAGAGAATAAGCAGAAGCTCAGCATATGAACAAGAAGGGGAAGAGAACTCCAAGCGAGCGGAACAGTGGTGTAGAGGCATGGAGGTTTTAAAGAGCCTGGCAGATTCTAGAAATGACATGACAAGTAGTTGGATAAGGCTAGAGTATAGCTAATGGGAGGAGAAGTGAAGCCGGTTTCTGAGGCTGGAGAGGTAGACAGGAGCCTTGTAACCAGAGCAAAGAACTTAATCTTTTTTTTTTTTTTTTGAGTTGGAGTCTCACTCTGTCACCCAGACTGGAGTG